>NW_010411078.1:25856-42237 GCF_000710305.1 Buceros rhinoceros silvestris | reverse complement strand
TCCTGCTTTAGATAAAGACACCTGCAAGAAGAGCACAATGAGAAGCCAACAGAGTAGGAAGCTGGAAGACTATACAATTACATACAAAGTGCTTATTCTGTGATTTTCCTACCAGGGCAATAATCACCAAAAATATGCAAAGTGGTCTCCAGATTTAGCAAAAGCGGTTAAATTACTGTGGGTGAGGTTACTGTCCCTATGTATGGGAAGAACAGCCTCACAGATAAACAACCGAGTGCCTCTGCCCGGCGTCGGCTCAGGGGGAACCGGGCTCATCATGAAAACAAAGCTCTGTTGCAGGACTTCAAAGACTAAATGAAGGCTTGTGTTCTGCTGAGATAAATCAAGGCACCATCTGTAAAAATGTGATGTTTTATAATTTTTAGCATGCAGTATACAGAATTAATGCTGGATATATCCAACAGCTGATGTGATCCAGGTGTCAGATCAACTAGGAAAACGATATTAAAAAGGAAAAAAACACATATGTTAATTCAGGAGAAAACTTATGACCATTTAAGTCAAAGATTTATGGGATAGTTCAATGCCACTTATAAATTGCTACCCACAGTTCATCTATCCAAGAAAAGTGATTCCAAAGAGAAATCTCAAATTAAGGAAGAGAGTATATTTCACATATACAGCAAGTTTTCACTTACAGAGTAAAAAATGTCAGCTAATCATAAGCAATAGGACATCTAAAGTAAATGTAACAGCACATACTTTACAATTTACAGACATTTTAGATGAAAGAGGGAAAGCTTTTCAACAAAAGCAAAAGAAATAATACTTTGTTAGATATTTAATCTACTTCCACAATTATAAAAAACCTTCAACTGCATCACTTATCTTGGTGCTTAAAACTAAATGCACCAATCATTTTCTTAAAGGAAATTTTGCTGCATAAAGTACAGATTCCTTGCAAAGAACAGGAAAAATTAAATATGTGTTAATACTTTTCTGCAGAGACAGGGAGATAGCATATGTCAATATTTACTGCTCTCACTAAGTCACTACAAAAGGTTTGTTTCCATCTCTGAAAGTCATTTGCACAGTGGAGTTTTGCTGATAAAAGATTAACTTTTGAGAGGTGGCGAGCACCTGCTGCTGTGCAAAGCCAGCAGAACATGTGCCTGCCTTGAACGCACCAGGTCTGTGCGTTTAGCTCAAGTGCAATTAGCTCAACAAGGCATTTTAAAGCTGAAAGGTGTTCTAAAGAGGGGTGGGGGGAAGAAGACATGTATCATGCCTAAGATAGATAGCTTGCCACATATTTGCTACCATTTTAAAATCCTAGCACTGATAAAATATTTCAAAGGAAGATATCTGCTAGCCAGTCATCTCCAGAAGATATTTTTTCACCCCTTACTCATTCAGGAAAGCAAAGTCTACAGCTTTTCCAGAACCCATCGCACACATGTTCCTCTGGTGGTCTGAGATTGGGAATCAGCTTCTCAACCTCCCAGGAGCAGAGTGGACAGCCATGCAAACAGCACTGTGCTGAATCGTGCTGTGGTCACTGCCTGGGGAAGGTGCTGGATTGATGTCAGAGAGGAAGTAACACCAAGCACAGGAACTTGAAGGTAAGCAGCAGCTTGGAAAATGGCAACAGCAAAAGAGGAAGAATATGATCTGGCATGGGAAGGGAAGCACTGCAGCTCAGACCCGCATTTCTCACAGGCTTGACACACACGGTACTGTCTGTGGCGCAGCACAGTCACTACATGTTTACACTCCACAACATACTGAGAAGTATTTCTAAACGTGCTATGGCTTGGTCGCTGCCACAGAGAAAACAGTCATCTTGCAAAATACAGGTGCTATCCCGAGAAGGTACAGGTTCCTCTTAGCAGTATTAAACAGATTTTAAAACGGAAAGTGTTTATCACTTGAGATTCCAGACTCTAAACCTTTCTGCAAGGCAGGCAGGTGTTTCTCCATGACCCAAGCTCCTCCAATGAGTCCTCAAAGGAGAACAGGAGGACTTAGCCTGTCATGTCAACAGTGCTCTGGGGCTGCAGGTGCAGGGTAAGTGCTGCAGCAAGTGCCGTAAGCAAGTATAAGCCAAAAAATGATACCAGGAAGAGCTCTGTGAATACCCTCTTTCCTTCTTGGACATCTCAGTATCTCTGTTTTCCAGACTGAACAAGGGCTGTGACTGTACCTGGATGCTCATGCTGTCCTCGGTCTGCCCAGCCCATCCCCACTTTGGTCTGTTAGAGACCAAAGACTGTTAGAGTCTGTTAGAGTCTGTTAGAGCTGTTAGAGAACTTCCTTCTTCTCTTGCTGCGTGTAATTCTGACCAGAGTAGCTAATCTGTCTCAGTATTTCCGCATGAAGAAAGAAGGATCCAGTCTCCTTAGGAAAATTTTATCTCTATAAAGCTCTACATATCTCTCCATATCAGAAATGGGCTTGTCTATAGCCAAGAAATGTGTTCTGTGTGCCTTTCGGCCCTGCTCTTATTGGATGTGCACCACCGTACTCGTAAGTCTTCAGACAATCTTTATTCCTATATTCTGGGGAAGACTATCGGTGTTCACAAATGCAAAATAACTACAGACAATTATACTGCCAACACAAGCTTTCAAGAAATATACAGTGCATAATACTCTGCTACTTATACTTTTTTTATTCCACAGTACCTGGGGACATAGTACCTAGGAAAGGACATCTGGCTCCTATTTGTGAAAATGGTGCTTGTGGGTTTCGATTTGTATGCGCCGGTGAGATTTTGGAAGGAAGCAATTCAGCACTTCAGCACATTTCATCATTTTCATGTACGGCAGGGGAAATATGTATTGTTATATATGCTCAAATTGATCAGGAAGATTATTTTTAAACTGAAATATTTGATATTTTTACAGCAGTTATACAATTCCTTTTAAACCACTGTTTTCCTTTTCAAAACTAGCATCAGCCTTTGTTTCCTGTGTGAAACCTGGTTTGTGTCTGACCAATCAAAGTGAAGATAAATGTGTCAGGAAGCTGTTTTGAACACAGTACCGTAGCTGCATGACAGAGCTTCTCCAAGTAATCGAAATGAAAGTCAAGATCACTAAAAAATAAGTTGCACAACACGGTTGTGACTAGAAAATTGTTACTGAGATTGGCAACTTGCTGCATGTCTTTGTATTGCTTTCTATTGCATTAGGTAAGGTAATAAGTACTTCATAAGAATAGTAAGAATATTTTATTCCATCTTGCGGGTATCAAACAATACTGCTAGCAAAAGATTGCCTTCAGGGCAGGAAAATGTTTTCTCCTCCAGCCCTGCTCAGTCGAGAGTCTTTCCCCTGGTTCTGCCAACAAGAATGCCAATTAGTGTCAGGTAACATCTTGGTACTGCTGATGAGATACGAAACAAGGGGAGCATAGTATGGTGAAATGGATTTACTCTACTAAGAGATAGAAAAATACCTTCATTTTTTTGTGTGATTGGACCTAGAATTCAGTGAGACGAAGGAAAAAGAGAATGACACTTCTGCTGTTTTACAGTGTAGATCCCCAATTCTGTACTGGGAGTTCTCCTTTCGAGCTGCCTTCTTAGAGGAAGCCTTACAGCATTACAGGAACCTTCGAAATGCACAGATTGTATCCAGTTGCTCAGATGAACACCAAACCAGCTCTGTGTTCATTCCGCTATCAATATTCCTAACGCTGCCTAGGTAAGTTGTTTCAGTGAAATCAGAGGAGAATGAAATCTCCTGTTCAGGAGCGTGCACAAAGCATGTGCACCCAGAAAGATAAATCTCAAGGACATCATTCAGTTTTATTTTACTTCCAGTTTCCCCACCAAGTCAGAGTGAAATCCCCACCTCTGCCCCGATAAACGCTGAGTGAGGAAGATGATGGTATCTTGGAGTGAGAAGGCCACTTCCCAGCCATTTCACCCAATTCCCAGCACCCCAACTGCAGTCTTCATGACATGCACCCCAACACGCAGTCAGACTTCACAGCTTTCCAATCTCTTTTTAATAGGCCACTTTGCATGTGGCCTATTGCTCTTGACATAGTCGCTGTTCTTGACTACTAGAAGAGGAAGGGCAGGGACTAAACCTGCAAAACTGGCCAGGGCAGCCCATAAATGTGAGCAGGGTGAGTGTCACAGGAATCCCCCCAGAAACTTGCCTTGACAGGGGCAAATTTCCCTGCCAAGGTGCACTGCTGGGCATTTGCCTTAATTAATGAAACAATGGTTGATTTGCAATAAAAACCACATCCTGATTTTATTAGCTCTGAAAAGATTACAATAGCAAAGCAAATCCAGCTTTGCATCAAATGTCAAGTCCTGACTTTATTTCCTTTGCAAAAACATAAATAATAGCGTAAATCTGACTTCCGTTTGGTTTTTTTCTTTTTTCATTTTCTAAGGGAAGTTTATATTGTATATAAATAAATATCTGTTTAAAATAAGTTTCTGTATAGAGAAAACACTTGGGTAAAAATAGGAATGAAATCATTGCTGCTACAAAGAGGAGGGGCGGCATACCTTCCCTGTCCATCAAGCTCCAAGCAGTTGGCACCCTATAAATCATAGGAAGCACAGCAGTAATTATAGAACTGGAAGCTGATTACTGTAAACATTCAGAAGTAGCTTCTAGTAATTGGAAGCTAAAGATAAGGTGAGTGTGATTACAACCAGGAAGGAACTGTGCAGGTCACTTATACCCCCATCTTTCTCTATTCCTTAGAACTAGGTTTTCTCACAAAGCAAACTAGTCAATCTAGCACCTTGGATACTAACAAGCTGTAAAAATCGTGAATTGTTTATTGTCTGTCAGAGTTAGTGTTGATGTGACAATGTTCGGATCACCAGGATGTCATTACTTTCCCGTTGTGTATTAGGCGACGTAGATAACAGCTCCTGCCAGCTTGTTCTGTCATCTCCTGGCACCTCTTTATCACTCCCAGAGGCCCTGCAATGTGTTCATGGTGGAAAATGCCTAGTCAAAGAAGGGCAGCTTGCACTGAGAGTAGATGATGACAACACGTAAAATGGATTTTAGTGCCAGGCCTCGGGCAGTATGGAAAGAAAACTGTCTCCCCCACCCTTAATTGAGGCAACTGATTGTCAAAGGTGCATCTGCCAGCCACACTGTGATAGACCATGAAGAAATATTCGATTCCTGCCTCAAAGTTACACCACCAGGACAAATATTGTAAAACTTCAGCCAAAAGGGATATCCTCTTTCTTGCCCAAACAAATGACTCTGAACCATGACAAGCAGGAAAAGCTGCTTTTCTGGCATCAAACTGTTCTCTGCTCCTGCCCTCAGTTAGGAAGAGATAGAGAACCTGTCATTTTTCTTCTACACAGAGAATTTAGCTTTTTTTATGGCTCTAATCCCTACCTGATCCTTACAAAGCTATTTATCTCAATTATACATATTACTGACAACAAGTTTTACAAGTTAATTACCACAGGCATCGGAGCATTGATTTTCATCCACATCCTCACGCTGTTATTATACAATCCCAAATTCTAGCTGTATTCTGCATTTGAGGCAGAATTTTCAGAATACATTGAGCTTTTGAAAAAGTCATCCTTGTATTAAATGAAGTTACGCAGACCATAGACTATCTGAAATTACTTAGAACTTCGACACGTTACAACAAAGACAAGAGTTCCTCCACATGTTTTGACCAGAAGAAAGTGCTACAAAGAGTGTAGCTTTTGCTACCTGGCAGTAGGTTTCTCACCGTGCTGTATAATCCCGTGCTCCAAAAGTCTGCGGCCGAGCTGCTCTGCTTCAGTCCGTGTCGTGGCCTCTCCTTCCTGGATCAGCCAGTCAATGAACTCCGATGCCACAAAGGTCCGTTCGTACTTGACTCCTTCCTCCTCCCTCGCTTGCAGAAGAGTATTTTCAGAACTCATCAGCCTGGTACAGGGGGAAAAATAATGGTATGGAAAATGGTTTTTCAGAAAAGGAACTCCAAAGCTATTCCAGCAAATCTCACTGATATTAAGCAAACATATGTGAACCTGTCCCTGACTTTTACTAAATCTTTCCTCAGGTTATGGATCTAAACTTAGGATATGAATTATAACTGCTTGATCAAGAAAATTAGGCTTTATACACCTCTTGTTTTTTCCGTAAAAGAAAACAAGGTTTTGCACTTTTACATTTCCCCTGTTAAGTTCTTTAGCTTCTTTAAAAGTTACTATATAATCAACTCTGAAACAAAATTAGCCTAAAAGCACCAGATTGTGACTAATGGGTTCAAAGTTTCTAATGCATTTTTACAGTTAGCAGGACTATGCCCCAAAGTCATTTAGATGGTTTTGAAAATTCCCCCCACAAGCTTTAAAACAGCTGCAGAAATATTTAAGAGGAAGAAAAAAGGTAGCTCAGTGATTTGGGTGGTTGGTAAATATTTAGTGTCCAACACCCAGAGACGCAGCTGCAGTCAGTGAAGTTACACATCTGAACACATTTCAACATCTGAGCCTCAGAGTCTCTGTGCTTCAGTTGGCTCCATGTGATGCCACAGTTCAGAGCAACATTGTGAGGTGTCTCTAAATCTCCTAGCAATTGGCATGTAAGTAGCTTAAATACACTAATAAATTTCTTCTCCATTCAAGCGATCTACAGAAATGACACAGTGTAAAAAAAAAAAAATGAAAAGCCTCAGTATTTTGTCAGTGCAAAAGTAAGGTTGACAGTTTGAAAGAGAAGACGAGTTGAAAGATGAAATGATAATCACTCCCTTTCAACGCAGATTCCCACTTTGTTGTTGTTGTTGGGAGACCAAGCACCATAGCCTCCTTATTTGTTTATTTCATCATTATTCAAAATTATTTTATTTACGTGCTAATACTAGAACTAGTGGTAAGACTTTCAGAATAATAGCTCAAGAATGGCATGGTTATTTTTCTCATGTAAGACTAATATGTCCCCCCTCTTCACCAACTACTTTGAAATTAAGGGCACAACTGTACTACAACAGCAATATTCTGGAAGCATTTAATATTTACCATTCTGGTAAAAAAATTTACTTTCATGTAAATCCATACGTGGGCTGTCTCTTTCTTGAACTGCCAGAGTGTCCAGAGTTCATGGAATATAACACCACCTCCTTTGGAAGGCATCAGAAAATTCAGTGCCATAAGAACATAGAAAAAAGTTTCACGTGAAATTACAATGAGGAGGTTTGACAGGACCCAGCCCTCGTGATTTCACCTCTAAGATTTATTACCTTGACTTTAACAAGAGCTGACTTAGAAGCCTGAACAGACTGGGTCTGACCACTAGGCAGCAGATGATCAAACCAGGCACAGGCTGCCCAGCCATAGCTGTATGCCAGCGGCAGATACAGTGGTTTAGATGTTGGTGCATCATTGCCAGAACCTCTGAGCTGAGTAAGAACTAAGAAAGTCAAAATTAGCTGAAGCCAGGGATGAAGTTAGAAGTAAGAGTATGTGCTATAGGGGACAAAGTATTGACTCCAGAACTCTTGCAAAGACTCTATTCATTTTCATATTTTGATTTACAAGCATCCCCATGCAAGGCAACCTTTTATCCCACCGTAACCACATCTAATACAGACAGCACTCCAAGGGATCACCTTTCAACGTGTCTTGTTCACCAGGCTTTTATCTCCCCAGAAAAAAATACAAACCCAAAGCTCATGACTTTTCATACCATCTGCTGCTTGCTTACCCAGAATTGGTTACCCAAGCTCTGTAGGCGTCAAATAAAAAATCCTTAGGACTGTATTAATTGTTCTTTGATGAGTCTATAATTAGTTGACCAGTTCACTGAAGTTGCAGATAGAGAGGTCATTGTAAAAGAGATGCTAATTGTTAGGTTTTTACTGAGACACAAAAGAAATCTGGAAAAATATCAAGCGGAAAAACACTCAGCTTGACATTTCACACCCTTCTGCATGTGCCCAGAATAGCACTGCAAAGGATTTGGACTTGTGAACAAACAGACACGACAAACTGACGGTTTAACAAACCCAGAAACAGCAATCCATAGATTTATGTCACTAACTGAAGTAAATCATTGTAACTCCATGCCTGTCAACAAAGCTGTACCAATTTCCATCAGTCAAAAACCTGGCCTTTCATTAGCCAGAATTGGAAACTGCCTCCACCTCTTCCATTTCCTCCTCGTCTAAAAAAACCACGAGGCTATTTGTGTCAAAACACAGTATTTGCTAAACCTGGTGTTATCTTGCATTAAAGGAATATATTTAGTCAAACACTGAAAATCAAACCCTTTTCAAAAGCAAATTTTAACCTCACTTTATCTAAATAAGTGCAGCAGAGGATAAATTTGCCTAAACCACTGATGAGTTAAAATGAAAGTGACTCAAAGAATGCAGTCTCAAAATTATCTGAATGATTTCCTGAAATTAAAACCATAAATCTGCACTTCTTTCACTGTGAAATCTGGTTGAAAAACCTCAGTTGAAATCAACATCATGAGGTGACTTATAGCTTCTAAACCCAACTGCACCAGAAAAAACAATCCTGTGTGCCTGACCAAAACCTCCTGAGAATTGCAAACATCACAAAAATAGGATGCCTGCAAAACTTGATTTTTTTTTTAAAAAAAAGCTATGAAAGGTCTGGGCTGTTTTTATTTAAGATTTGCAGGGAGGGGTTTGTTGAACAGGAAACATGTTTAAATCATTCGATCTATCTGGTCGGCACTGGAGAGTGTGAAAACTGATACCATCGTTGGACCTAGTAAACTATTCAACAATTTTCAGACAATGCTGTAGGAAACACAAAAGGTTTCATCTCTAGTTAGAAACCTGAACGTCAAAGTAGGTTCACAGAAAGGATTGCCAAAGTTTGCAACGATGTGCAGGGAATCTGAACTGATTTATGATCTTCAGTGCAAATGAAGGGACTGAATCAGAGACTGATTCTAAATCTTCTAATCACGCAGGTACAGCTACCGAAGATGTCCACGGTAAGTGATGGAGGTAATACAGGAGAACCGAGGCTATGAGGAGCTTTGCAGTCACACAGAAGGGAGACAGGGAAGCAAGCTCCTCTACAAAGGGACAGTCCTAAAGATCTTGTGTCCCAGGGGAGAGTACAGGGCATTTACCCAAAACAGCTGTTTGAATGCAGGGAACCTCCCTAACGTGTCCATTCCTCTGCCCATGCAACAACCTGCTGATCCTCCTAAAGCATTCTACTCATTTTACCCACCGAGAGTACAGATCTGCGGTATCGGGTAACGTGTCCGCGATTTTGGCAGGCACAAACTACGCTGGCTTCTCAATGTAATGGTACTCCAGCCCTAATGCAGTGGGTGGAGAAGAGCAGGAAATAGGAGTATTGTGTCTATCTTAAACTAGCAAAGCCTAGTGAAGATCGGCAAAATCAGACAGATTCTTAAAGTATGTTGGATTCAGATAGATTTCCTATGGCACAGTTGCATTTCTCTTCAAATTAGGCCTGCAGGCATTTTGATAAACTAGTTGAATACACTGGTAAGTGACTTCCTGTCTGTGCATGATCACTTTTCTCCAGTTGTTGCCATTTAATAACTATTTTAATTGCACTGAATTAACAGGTTTTTTTTTCTCAACACCATCAGCAAACTGATACAACAGATTTATTACACACGTTTCGTTGAAGAACTCTTTCTGCAGGAGTCTGACTTTCAGTAATAGATTTTGAGTTTAAAATACATCCAATGAAACTATGAAGTGATGCTAAAAAATGTGCACGGACAAGAGACCTAACGAAATCTGAGCACTCTGCACAGTGGAGTAGATTATTGTACTGGAGTACAATAAATGAGATGAAGCCCAGATAGCCCAGGTATGCTTTCTTATCTCCCACGAATATAAAATATTTCCAATGGTCCATGGAGAATTTTGACTAGCTTTGACTGTCATAGACTGGTTTTGAAATGCTGTTTATTTTTAATCTATACTATATTTAGCACTCAAGGCTGGTTTTAAAAGTTTCTGAACCCTTTAGATATGTTGCCTAGAAGCAATCATCTCATAAGGATGCAGTTTTATTTAGATAAAGGTGCTGCTTTTGGCATTAACTCCTTTTCCAAGATGGGAACAATCTAGTGTTACAAACACTTTTCTGCTAGTATAGAGTTGGACAAACTGGGCATTAGACACTGGTTTGAGGACAGTTCTCCATGCACAGACTTGGGCGTGGAAGCAAGCGCTGGAAGAACAGAGGACTGTTATCAGCTTTACCAACTAAAAACTGTTTTTCTCACACAAGAATAGAAACAGAAATATAGAAACAAAGAGAAAAAAGGGTTTGCTACTGTAGCCAGACTGGTTGGCTTTTCATAGTATGAGCCAGGTTTGCAGGCATTGCATGTGACAGAGTCTAAAGGAGCAAATGCTGTGCTTAGCAAGGCACAGAAGATTTTGGAGGTGGGTGATTCAATTTATTTGTCCCAGTGCATCCAGTGAAAAATTCTTTACCTGAAATAGTCACAGTCACTGAACCTCAGGGAATTTTATATGATGGGTGAAGGAGTGGCATTTACAATTATTGGCTTATATTTCAATTTAATTGCTCTTTCACCAAGTTGACCTTCAGAGCCTTCTAGCCTTGAAAATAATATTTATCATCAGCTTTTAAACTTGGGATTTTCTTTATCCCAAGAGGGAAACAAAATTAATCTAGCCAGCAAACACAGCATCTCTCCTGGCTGCTGCGTGCTTCTGCTCTAACCAAGTGGGTGAGTGGGTGGGAGTGTCTAGAGCAAAACTACAGGCTTTTTGGTAAATAACACATCACAACTTTTGCATTCGTTTGTTGCAGATGCCAACAGGCATTTTATTCTCTCTGCTTGCAAGTACCATGTCACAATCTCTACATCCTGAATAAAAACGTCATTAATTATAGAGTGGAAAGTACGGTTAGGCTGCCTAGTTATCTGATGGAAGTAATCCAGTGGGATATTCAGTATCTCAGCATAATCATCTGTTTCAAATCTTAATTAGATGCTCCTGGCTGATTTTTTGTTTGTTGTTTGGTTTGGGGTTTTTTTGAAACTATTTTTGATTATAACCTTTCTGATGTAGAGGCTTTTCACACTGGAACTCTGAAGATTAATTTCACCTATTATTTAAAATCATACCACCTGGTGAAGTTGTAGATATGGAGCCTCAACAGGTATGTAGTCATTTGTTCAGTGCATTTTGATGTACTAATGTTTTAGGTCTTATGATTACAATTTTACATGACAAATCATCCTTTAGTAATTATTTTTACAGAATAGAGTGCAAGGTTTTAAAATTACATTAGGTTCTCATACTTACACCCAGGACATTGGACAATGCCATTTCATGTTATACAAAATGCTACAAGGTAACATGGTAGAAAAGCAGAAGAGATACAGGAAAGATAAAGAAGGTTTTAGAAGAACTAAAGCCACGGGAATATCCAGACCCATTCCTGCATCATTCAAAAGACTCTAACTGTTCAAAAACAGACTAACAAGTATCATTTGCCTCCTGTGGTACTACTATCAACACATTATGGATACCGAATGCAACATACTTTTCATACAGTCTTTGTCCTCTCATGAACACCTTCACCTCATTGTCCAGCGGAAACGTTCCATCGTCTTTTCGGAAGCGGTAGAACAGTTTGACATCCTTGAATTCCTTATGCTCGTCACAGACTGAAATGTAAAATACAAAAAAACCCTTCACATAGATGTTAAGGAGTTGAGGATCCATGTAGCAGGTATCGCTGCTGAACTTCAAAGCAAGGATGTACGGAGCCTAACCTCCTGTGTTTCTGAGCATACAGTTCTAATAACTGATGAAAGGCTGGAGAAGACTTTCAGGTAGGTAACCAGATTTCTAGGTGAGGAGGCTAGGTGTTCATTACGCTAGGTGTGAGAATTACTGTGAACAAAAAGAGCAAAAAAGCACCCATCAGCTATATACCCGGAAAAGCTTTTGATGAAAAGAGTCTGTTAGCATGTCTGTTTAAAAGGCCACCGGTGTGGAACACCCAGTAATTCAGGGATTGGCAAACTTCTTAAAATTACTTGTATCAGTTGACGAATGCTGTAGGAAACATGAGATTTGCTGCAGAAACAGTTAAAAATCAAAGCCACCCACCCTCTTAAAACTGCTCTGCCATGACAGCTAGCAAGTGGTAGGTACAACAGCAGCACAATGAGAAATGCTGAATAAGGTTTATAAGACAGCAGCTGATGATAGGCTCTTGTAAATGCAGAAGGGAGCTCCAGCGAGGGCATTAATTAATGTGCAAGATACAGCAGCCCAGGATGTTCCTCCCAGCAGAGTTGTCAGCCCACATACATGGCCTCACCACCACACCTTTCAAGTGAAAGGTACCCCTTTCACTTGACACAGGAGTTGAAAGAATGATCTGAGCATCTTGCAGAACCTGGTTGGACCTCTCTGAATTTACCCTAGCTCACTTTGCCAACTATTTTGTTAAATTTGAGTACAATACATGAACATTTTCAAGAAACACCTGCTCTATGTGTAATATAGACACACATACATATGCAATTTGTTTGGAAGTAACTGTGCAAATGGATCTTGAGGCAGAAAACATTTGAAGGTTGTTAAAGCTTTAAACAAGCATCCAGCAATAAAACATCTATTGCTCAATTAAATTAAGTCACTCAGGCATCTGCACAACTCTTCACTGACATTTTCTCAATAGAGGATTAAGTAGTCAGACTTGAATACCCTATAATTACCTTATTCTTTAACTATCTACCGTAAGTCCCAGTTTCCATAACAACCCAGAATTTTAATTTAATAGACAAGCAGAAGCTGTAGAAGTGGCACTCATTCAATACATGCATTTCTTATTTTAATTAAGGTATCGTTAATGTATTGCAGATAGCAGCAGTACTGCTGCACATACAGTGACCCCTGCATAAAGTCAACATTTGTCTGCTGGCAGTCGCTCAGTTTCTTCTTAAAAAAGAAACAAATGGTACATTTTGCCTTTTTGAAACGGGTAATATTACACATTTGAAATCAAGGGCTTGGATCTTCTTTGTTTGTGTGCTTCCTAGCCTTTTTGTGCACCAAAAGGCAACTAAATGCTACCACTGAATTGGAAGTCTCCTTTTCATCAGCGTAAATTGTTATTCAAGAAGCTGAAAGGAACAGATCTCAAACAGACAACAAATTTAGGAGAAAAGTAATCAGGGCACAGTCGGACAACTAACTTTCCCGCAGCTGTACCAGCACTAATGTTTGTGCAGCTGGTGTGAGGGACAGGGCCAGAGAACTAATCCACGTGAGAAAAATGACCTTTTTTTGCTGGCTGATTTTTCAGATGGGTTTTTCAGCTGGAAAACTGTGCTCTGGGGAGCAGGGAGGTGAGGGCAGCAGGGAGAGAGGGGACAGGATCCAGCTGGAGCTGCTCCAGAGGCAGGGAAGCAGCAGCATGGTCTCCAGTGACTTCCCTCACCCTGCACTGACATAGGGAGTGGCACTCCACACCTCTCCAGCTTCTCCGTGTCCCTTGGGACACAGAGGACCTTGCAGGGCAGCACAGTTCAAGGGAGATGCTTCCTTTCTGGCAGGAAAAGGATCCTACCTTTCCTATACTTGGTCAAAGAGGAGAAGCAGGATTTCTGACTCAGATCAGTCAATAAAATCTAGCTTAGAACTTTCTAGCAGCTGACAATGAACTTACCATGGTGGATAATGCTGTGATCCAATAATTTCTGCACCAGTTTAATTGCTGTCTCTCGGTCTGAGGCCTCTTTATGGTCAATCAGCCAGTCGATCAGTTCTTTGGCAACGAAGCAGTTTGGGTATGTCTTGAGGTGGTGACGCCGATCTTTAATGACCTTTTCTTCATGCAGCCGGAGCCTGGGGGTCAAATCACCATACGAACATCATGTGTTAGGAGCCTTCATAACGAGCAAGACTGGGACAAGAGTGGAGCAGATGCACCCAAGCCCTGCTCACAGGACAAGCTTTGCAGGTGTTTGATGGAAGAGACAGAGACTCAGTCAAATGTCCAGCATCTGCCCACAGGACAATCCACTAACCATTTGTTACAACCTTCAACAGCACACTTTGAAAAACTAGTTTTCTGACCCGTGGAAGAGATTAAAAAAATGAAGGGCAGCACAGCATATAAAGCACATTAAAATACCTCCCATAGGTGAACTAAATTGTCAATAATTTGAAATTGATTTTCCCACATTATCACTAATATGTTCCATGTTACTCTTTTATTTTGGGATATCACTGCCATAGATTTTTTTTTTTTAATCTCATTCAAATCTTCAGCTGTATTTTTTTCCCTGTTTGGGTAATTGTATTTTGCTTCCAGCCACAGAACAAGGATAACATTTATGATTTAAAATTGAGGTGCAAAGCTGTTCCAACACAATGATATCTAGCATTAAAAAGTTGCCTCCTACTCCAAAAAAAGCACAACTGATTTCTCACTTGGGGAACTGTTGGTAAATGCTATTGATCTGCAAAATCTCCCCCATCATCTTAAAAGGAAATTGGTTTGTTGGTTTTGAGACACCTGGGTCAGAATGCAAGATCCTGATTAGAGTATTAATTTGTGTCCTCTCTGAACTAATTCTATTCAGTGGTTTTACCTTCCAGCTCAGTCTCTTCTAAGTCGCAGCACTGTCTGAAGTTAACGGTGTATTTTTGCAGACAGCTTCTGCTTCGAGAAGTGTCAGTGCTTGATGTTTGCAGTTACCACCATGGCTAAGTCGCAGCACTGGCGGAAGTTAACGGTGTACTTTTGCAGACAGCTTCTGCTTCGAGAAGTGTCAGTGCTTGATGTTTGCAGTTACCACCATGGACTGGATGCAGAAAGGCTCTTGCTTGTACCTGCTCCTGTGCAGACCAAGGTCACTGCTCAATCCTGTGTGCCACAGTGGGGTACAGCGAGTTAGAGGATGCAGCTGCAGGGAGGAGCAGACAGGACAGGTGACCCTGAACTGACCAGCAAGGTGCTCCATCCCATGGATGTCATGTTTGGTATAAAGCTGAGGGATCACAAAGGTCAGTCTTTTTCTCTCTTTTTCCGTGTCCGGTGTCCAAGTAGGATTCTGCCCATTCTGCCTTCAATCCCACTCCATGCATTCCTGACTCCAGTTCTGGAATCCAGCTCCTGAAATCTGGTTCCTGTCTGCTGCTGAGCCCAGCCTGGGCCTTCCCCAGTGCCTGTCCACAGCATCAGTGGTGACAGTGATGTAACTGCTGTCAGGGCGGTTGAGTTCAATACTGCTTTTGTGTATATTTGTATGTATTTCATTTCATTGTTATTATCTTCATTAAAGCAATTCTACTTTTCCAGTCCATAAGCCTCTCTCCTTTACCCCCTTCTCTTCCCCTCTGGGAAGGGAGAGGGGCTAACAGCATCTGTCATTCATCAACTGGCCAGCCCAGCCCTAGCCTTGACACCTTGTTCGTAAAGGTTCTGGAGTTCTGCCTCTTTTTATTATAAGTAATTTTTTAACAAATAAATAAAATCAGTAACATTATCAGTAAATTAATGGATACATGTTTTTAAAAGGTTTTTTAAGTTTCCTGTTTTCTTGTTTCCATTTTAATTCATAATGGTAATAATTCTGTTTTTGGAGCACCATGTCTGTACAACAGTTATGAAGAAAGCATAGAAACCACAGCGCTTGGGCTGCTGTCACAAACGGAAGTATTGGCCTTCATTTCCAAGTGGTCAGGACCCTACTTTGTAAACACTCTCACTGACTTCAAAGAAGTTCTGAGTGATGCTATACTAATTGTAGGAGTACAAGAATCTCTATTTCTATAGTTGGAGCTAGAGCAGAAGGGCGTTAACATGAGTCTCAAGAAGCACAGAGCAGAAGTCCAACCAATTTTCCTTTCAGTGTGATTCCAGTAAGAAACAATTACTTCTCTTTAGAATTAAAGAAAGGGAAAATATTTGGCTGAAATCACTGACAAAAATATTACTAGTGCATTAGTCAAGGCTTACACAGGCTTCTACCTAAAAATAATAGCAAAGTAATGTTTTTGTTTTCCAGCTTTTAGCCTTGTACTAGACTGGAATGGCCAATCTGTGACATGAATTCAAAACCAGCTTTGCAAACATCATAAAAAATTAAGACTTTTGTATTAAAAATACTGATAAATCAGAGGAGTATTCTAGAAAGAAGTGCTGATAAATATCCCATGAATTGTGGAATTCTCTGAACTAAAACAATTTGCTTAAAGAATAATTTCCAGATGTGCTCTAACAGCTGTTTCCATAGTTAGACAGAAAAGTCTACAGAGTTTTAATTATAGAACATGCAACTACCAGTATGTCTGATGGACTTTTAAATTTAAAATATTTTCCAGGTTCTGTTAATGTTCACCCAGTCTTATGTTGCACAAAAATCTGCAGGAACAAAACTGAGGAAAGAGT
>NW_010411078.1:386-25804 GCF_000710305.1 Buceros rhinoceros silvestris | reverse complement strand
AGAGTGTATAATACATACGCAGATGGCTCGAGCCAGCTTTCAGCCATCAGTGTAACTCTAAGTGGATGGAGTTCATCTGACACAAGAGGAAAACCCCCTTCTATGAAATCCTTTGTCCAAACATTGCGTAGGAGTGTGCCCTGACTGGTCTGGCATTCCACAAGCAAGCTAGCAGCCAAGAGCCCCCAAAATGAGTATTTATGTCTTAAATTCTGACTGAAGGTTTTCGTGCAGTTGGTGGGCTTATAAACATTTCAAGTTCTCTGTCATGTCAAAAAAAGCCATGGGTTCCAACTACAACCTTCTCCCTCACTATATACCTTTTTGCCTATATTCATAAAACTCATAGAAATTTCATCACCTTAATGATCTCCACCCACTTGCTAAAGTGGATCCAACTTTGCTAAGAGGTTACGAAATCATTAAGTCAAACAGACCCTGACCACTTAAGCCTCAAGAAACCTGAAAAAACTTATTTATCCACAGTTTCCAAATGGAAGGGGGAACTTTATCTGCAGTCTACAGCAATTGTATCCATACTGAATTTTATCCAGGCTGATTTCTTTGGAGTAAAGAACAGAAAGGGAATTCAGATTTTCCCCCCAGTGGTAAATGCTGGTCTCTCTGTCTCTCTGTCCCTCACCTCTACAAACCTGATAAAAACTGCACTGTATGGAGAAGTAGCTCAATAAATTGAAATTGCACCGAGTGTAAACCACAAACATAAAAGCCTCAGGTAAAGATATTGATTATATATTGCAGTATGCAAATCAAAAGTTTAGGCAGGAATTCTAAAAATGTGTCCATGTTCGGAAATACTTATCATGTGTTAAACCAAATGGCATCAAAAGGAAAAGAATGTAGTGGTGAGTGCAGTTATATACTGGAACCAACGCTCGACTGAAGTGTTAAATTCTTTATCCCTTGGCATTGGGAAACGGGCTTCTCACCAAAAGACCTTGATGTCTTCCCTTTAAGTAACGTTAATCACTTTTCATCAGCTATTCTGCAGGAAGACTGGAGAAGACCTACCTTGAAACGAGTCATATTTCTCTCGCTAAAAGAATTTTTTCTCAAGAGCTGTTTAGGAGAATTAGTTCTCTGACAAACCCTGACCAGCCTGAGAAGAGAAGGGGGAGAAGAGAGAGGGCAGATGGGGAGACACCTTCATTCAGCAAGTCTTTGAAAAGTTATTCCTCTTTCTACAAGTTAATAGCTTAACACCAGAAAACAATCTTGCGTTCACCAGTACATCATCCATATGTAACTCAAGGTTACCTGCCAGATTTTCGCTTGGTGCCATAGTCTCCCCTACCTGCAGAAAACAATGTGAGAACTAAAGCTCTTGAGCAATTGCCTGTGAACTGTAACAGCCATATGTAACCCTTTAATATTTACAAATTGATGCCCGTGGCTCTTATTCATTATGACAACAAATAAAGACAGTCTGTATTTGAAAGCCTGCATGCCAGAACAATTTTCTTGGGGGCTTGTCTAAACAGGAGTTGCTCCTAGCTCACAACGTGGAAGGATTCTTGCTCCAAATAGAAGTGCCTTCCTCTTGGCGTACCACGGAACCGGCTAAGCCAGAACACGCTGCTCCTGCTTTGCTGTAAACACCTTCAAAGTTAATCAGGAACATTATTTGTTGAGAGGGGCATTAGGCAGATCGCCAACTGTCAGAAAAGCCATGATAATGGAAAAATCAAAATCTTTGCCTAGAAATGAAGAATCTGGCACTAACTTGGGGAGAAATCGCTCTTGAAGCTCCATGAAACTTGCATTTTGTTTTCCACCAGGGAAATGATGCATTTTGAAGTTTCTTGCATCTCTTTCTGAACCAATGGGTAAGGATTTTGCAAAGGCAGTGCCTGCACAGCAGTCTAGCTTTCCTTTTAAATCCAGAAAGGCCAGTCTGCTGGCTGAAGGCAGAAATGACATCACTAAATGGACCATGATCCAAACATCTCACCCAGCTATTTCCTTCCATTAAGTCTAGTAGTTTGTGCTTGGCTAACATAGAGCTTGCAGGGCACAATCCAGTCCTGATTTCCATGCATGAAAAGACAAAAAGCCTCCTGTTCTTCTTGGTAATTTTCTGCATAATTCCTAGTACATCCTGTGCACTTATCTTAGCAATGCTCAGTAAAAACGTGCAAGGAACAGGTTAGCTCCTGACACTCCATGGAAAACATGGTATAAAGACTTTCATACTGTGCTCCACTAATTCACCTCTTTTAGCCTTCCTGAAGCAGCCACACACACCACACATACACATATATCATAGAATCAGAGACACAGAATTTGGGTTGGAAGGAACTCTTAAAGGTCATGCAGTCCAAGCCCCTCCTTGCAGTGAGAAGGGATATCATCAACTAGATCAGGTTACTCAGAGCCGTGTCCCACCTGACCTTGAATGTTTCCAGGGATGGGGCATCTGCTCCCTCTCTGGGCAACCTGTTCCAGTGCTTTACCACCCTCAATGTAAAAAAATTTCTTCCTTATATCTAGTCTAAATCTATCCTCTTTTAGTTTAAAACTTTATCATCACCCCTTATCCTGTCACAGCAAGCCCTTCTAAAATGACTGTCACCATCTTTCTTATAAATCCCCTTTAAAAGACTACAATAAGGTCTCCCCAGAGCCTTTTCTTCTCCAAGATGAACAAGTCCAACTCCCTCAGCCTTTTCTCACAGAAGAGGAGCTCTTTTCCTCTGATCATTTTTGTGTCCCTCCTCTGGACCCACTCCAACAGGTTCATGTCTTTCTTGTGCTGAAGACTCCAGAGCCGGACACAGTACTCCAGGTGAGGTCTCACCAGAGCATAGTACAAGGGCAGAATCAGCTTCCTTGCTCTGTCGGCTACGCTTTTTTTCATGCAGCCTAGGATACAGTCGGCCTTCTGGGCTGTGAGCGCACATTGCCAGATTATGTCCAGCTCTTCATCCACCAGTATACCAAAGTCCCTTTCCACAGGGCTGCTCTCAATCACATCACCCCACAGTCTGTACTGATAAAATGGACTGCCCCAACCCAGGTGCAGGACCTTGCACTTATTTCCATCTTGCTTTATTTAGCCTCATGAGGTTCACATGGGCCCACTTCTTGAGCTTGTCCAAATCCCTCCAGATGGCATCCCATCCCTCAGGCACATCAACTTCACCACTCAGCTTGGTGTCATCCGCAAACTTGCTGAGAGTGCACTCGATCCCACTGTCTATGTCACTAATGAAGGTACTAGACAGCACTGGTCCCTATACAGACCCCCAAGGGACACCACTCGACACTGATCTCCATCTGGATATCAAGCCGCTGACCACTACCCTCTGGATGCGACCATCCAACCAATCCCTCATCCACTGAACAGTCCATCCACTTTAGAGGGAAGGAATTTGTGAAGGGCCATGTCAAAGGACGTCTAGATACATGACATCCATAGCTCTTCCCTTGTCTATGGATATGATCACTCCATCATAAAAGGCCACTAGGTTGGTCAGGCAGGACTTGCCCTTGGTGAAACCAAGTCATAGATAGATATGTGTGCATATATACTTGTAGATATATATAATATATACAAATAAATTATACATACACAAATTATATATATTTGTATGACATATTTGTATATACCATGTATGATGTTATATATTACATATCTCATATATGACATATATCTCATATATTACACAGAAGACATCATTAAAGTACGATTTTTTTTTTAAATTAAGAAAAAAATGCCAATTAAGAGACCATATAAAATGGAGATTCTTAGCAGAACTTACTAATTACTGAACAATATACACGGATGTTGTAATTAGTCTCGGCATGAAGCACATCCTGCCCAGAGTGCTCAGCTGCTGCTGCTGAGCTGCAGCATGCTCA
This sequence comes from Buceros rhinoceros silvestris, assembly GCF_000710305.1. NCBI lineage: Eukaryota > Metazoa > Chordata > Aves > Bucerotiformes > Bucerotidae > Buceros > Buceros rhinoceros. Next base: position 21,922 of record NW_010411078.1, on the reverse strand, counting down.
CAGCTTACTGCTGCATTACACCTTTAACATACTCCCTTGGTTTCAGTGACTATGGCAGCTTGAGCGCTACCAGGCAACATGCATTGAACTACTACAGTTTTATCACCTTAAGGTAAACTCTAAACAAAGCCATAATAGATCCCCTGAAAATTAACGGTGATTGCAGAGCAGGAAAGCACTGAAGGTGGTTTCTAACATTGTCAAATTAATTCACAAGTTCCATATATTTGGAACTTCTGCCAGAGAAGGATTTACTTACTTCCAAGTAAAGCAAGTCACCCTGCCCTTTGTGACAAAAATACATGGAGAGAAAAAAGTATCTTGCCAAAGATGAGGATAATACATGGTGGCTAAAGAGCACAGATTTTTCACACTTCTTCTCAAGGGACATCAGAGGTGCTCCCCTGGAGGGTAGAGTTGCCCATTTCTGTTGGAAACAGAACAGATTTGTATCCTCCCATGTCACAATGTTTGGCTGTTCTCTGAATGTAAGCATATGACCTGTTTACAGCACAGTAAACTGGCATCTTACTAAAAGATGGCACTTTCCAAAGTGTCACAGTGACTTTAGAAGCATAATTCCCACTGAAAGTTAAAACTCACAGATCAGCTGCAGACCAAATTCATTACAAAGTAAGTGAGCATATGGTGGCATTTGTGTATATATACACACCCAGGAAAATACAGAACTACATGAAATATCTTTTACACTAAACTTTTGCCTCTGCACTGCCAGAAAAATAAAGAATCAAATAGATCAGTGACGATATGAACTTTGTACACAGACGCGATAGTGAAGGTACTCTGCAAATGCAATGTATATTACTGGGACAAACATTTCCAGAGAGGCCTGCCAAGTCTCAGCTGAAGTGTCAGCAGTTCACTGCTGCCTGTTCCTCTTTCTATTTATGCTTTAGCTCTGCAATCACTTAGTTCTGTTACTTGATACTCATATGAGTGAAAACATGGAGTCATACTGGAAATAGGATGAAGATATTTCTGTGTTAGCAGCTGTGGCAGAGAAGGAAATCTACCATCTGAAACAGGGTTAGAGAGGGTGTCTTCAAAGCAGCTCCTGACATTGGTTCTCATCACTGTGTTTATCTCCACTTTTTTGCCCACAGCCATATAGTCATCGTGAGGTGCTGCCAGAACACAGAGCCAGCTAGATTTCAGATAAACCATGTCTTAGTGCACTGCGGAGGGAAGCCTAAAGCTTTCAAAGAAGTGACAGTTCACTAATGCCCCTGTGGCTTTAAATAAAACATTGGGGCTTCCTCTTTTATGAAGTCCTTTTTTATAAATTCAGAAAGTAATAAGGTCACTGAGCCTGCAACCAAGCATGCACAGGGGAATCCTCAGTACTCGTAACACCTTACTAACACCGGCAAGGGTCAAAACAAGCTCTGGGGAGCAGACACAGGCATGGCTCAGGGTCTAGGATGAAATCAAAATGACATGTCTTTGAGACAGCACACAAATTTGGGCCAGAAATTCATACCCACAGACTCCCCTGTGAGTACTCTAGACAGAATAGGAAATTGGATCTGTGTGTTTGTATCGATCTGTCATAAAACTAGAGACCATTTGCAAGACCAGTGCTTGGATTTTTAAACCTCAAAGGTGGATAATCTGAGCCTGTATCTGGTCTTCATTTAAACAACACACCATAACCTTGTTGGTCTGGTAAAACAGTGAATGTAAATAGGATTGGGATGTTTATCTTGGCATTTTTCTAGGGTTTAACCCTGTAAGGGAAAGAAACGTGTTCAGTGCACTGCTGACTCTCCTCCAATTTTCTCTTCGGGCTGTGATATACCCATGTGTGAGGGTAATCTAAGATTATCATAAAATCAGAAAAATATTTGTTTACTTCTCTTTTTTAAGACACAGGAAAACTCAGTATCTTGCAAGGTTACAGATCTAATGGCACTTTCTCCTCATGTCCACAGGAAGCTGTGAAGTGGCTCATCTCTCTGTTTGCCAAGCCATTTCACTTTCATTTGACTTTTAAGCAAATTACGTACAAACATGAAACTTCCAACTGCCTGCACACTTGGACCTTGAGAGCTTCTGTCTCGTTGAAAAGCATAAAAACAGGTTTTACAAAAATGAAAACACAGAATGCAGACAAGTTATTTCACCTACCCCTAGTCATAAGGAAAGTGGAAGTCTGCCTGTGTCCCTCTGGCTGGTTGCCTTCTGGGCCAAAGCTGTCAGGAGCTCCCAGTTCTCCTCTATAAGGAAGTCATATATAACTGTGCTTCTCACTCATGTGTGGATGAGCTGGGATGCACACATCGGAAGAATGCCTGCAGGTCAAAGTCTACGTGGTACTACCACGTAGATCCCCAAAAGAACTGATGCACTTTCCACTAAAGAACAAGCTACCTTTGCTATGTCCATTAACTATATTTAATTCACATTATTTTTCTGTGTCTCCATTGCAAGGATATTCTTAGGCTTACTAAATCAGTAAGTACTGTGGGGACTAATTTTCTTCGGGGATATCTCCCCAAATTTACACTGAAGACTTCTAAAATGAACCACTAAAATCTAAAGTGCAGACCAGAAACCATAGGACAACTGTTGTTATAGACATCCCTCGACTGGATAAACATCCCTTGACAGGTTTAACACAGTAGCCAAAAGACCAGCAACTCAGACTTACACTGAAAATCACTCTCAATAAAGAATTTTATGGACAGAAAACTGAGGAAGGAGCAGTGTAGGTCTCATGGGGAGCCAGTGAAAATCAATGACATTTGTGTCAGGGAATGCAGATCCATTACCCCAACAACATGGCTGGAAGAGGTGAATGTTGCTTTGAAATGCTAATCAGGCTAAACAGGGCAAACACGGGTCAAACAGCCCAAGCTAATCCTTGGTAGCACTGCCATTCAGGAACCTGGAGAGACAGACTGGAAACTGGGAAACAGGATGCTGGACTATAGCCTGTGTTGCTGGAGTCAAGGAGAGGGGCTGCAGCAAGGACACAAGGGGCTGTGGGTGCCAGGAAGCCCTGCTGTGTGACAACCACTCTCTTGGATGGACATTGCATCCCACTTGGGGAGAGGAGGCAAAAAAAGCTACAGGCTGAGGTCCCTCATGCACCAAGGCTGACACCTCTTTCACACTTATGCACAGGGAAAAGTTGAGTATGACCTTTCTAAGCTCTTGCACTCTGTGCAGCAAGGTTCAGACTTCCTAAGAAACAAGGAGGCCTTTCGACCCACCCGTCTCCAGCGCACGTGGAGAAGAGCAGAACTGTAACACCCAGAAAGCTCTTCAGGACTGAACAGGTTTGCACTGGAAACAGTAAAAGGTGTCGCTATCTGCCACAGTTAACCCAAGAAATCCACTGGAGAACTGAAATTATCCAAGTGCTTTATCTCAAGTGCAGTTGTGATATTTCTCCCACCCTGTTAATGAGTGACAAATAGTTTTACTGAGCCGTTTTATGGTTTTGGGTAACCCCTGATCTCAAAGTCCTTCCAGGCACGGCTGCTTTCAGCCTGAGCACTGCAGACCTGCAGATCTTCTTCCCGATATTTTATGCTCCTCAGAGGGGCATCAAGTGTTTACATTCTCTTCAGTGGTCCTTGGCAACCCTGCTGCAAGCAAGAAAAAAAAATTCTGCCTTCATCATTAATAACAAGTCATACTGCAGTAATAGCTCAATTGCTTTTAGCAAATGTTTTCCATCTCTACACAAAACTCTCAACCAATTATTGCGCTATGTAATCATGAGTGTCATAAAGCACAAACAGCCACTACCTGACAGCTAATAAAATGAGTAATAAAACACATAGCGCTATGTACTATTGTTAACAAACCCAATTTTATATTGAGGCTATGACTCAAAACTTTTTACCCCCTTCCAACAAATAGACAGGTTCATCTTAAAATGAGTATACTCTTTCAATACAGAGTATGTTTTATTGAAACCTCCACACTTTGTTATCTCTTCCCATTCTAAATGAATAGCTTTCTTTTTTCCTGTTTAGTATAACTGCACTACTGGACCTTGTTTTTATTTTGAAGGAAGCTGTGAAAGCAGCAGTGAAAAAATACTGACTAGAAAAGGCACTCTGTGCTGAATTTCTCTAAACAAAAAAAAATAATCTTGCCATATTTTGGCACTGATTCCTTTTTTTTAAAATGTCCTATAGCCGCAATACCACAATATGCATGATGTTACACTGACAGAAGACATGATTCATGGAGTTCTTTCCACTGGCTTGCAGAAGTCTATTGAAACCCAGTGGCTGACCACTGAAGTATAAAATAAAACAGGGACTGATGCAAATTTTTAAACACTGAAAGTAATGATCCATTTGATTGGATAACCTTGAGGTGATTAAATTATTAGTGGATGACCTTCACAGCGCAAATCAGAAATGGAGGAAAAGTGAAGACTATAAACTCCAAGGCTCTGCACTAACAACAAAATGCTCTGCTGAAAATTGAGAACTTGGAGGCTGGAAGCAGCAGAATAAGAAATGGCTGAATGTGCAGTAGCTGAACTTAGACTGACTATGGGCTATCAACAGGTTGAGACCAATCAAAAAGCAGAGGCAATCTCAGCTGATACAAGTTGAGATGTTTCCAAAAATGATGGGAAATCCAGTTGTTCATGTCATTGTATAAGATTCTGCAGGACATCCTCCAAATACTGTGTATTGTTCATGCCATCCTCATTGAAGAACGATAAGCTTAAAGGGACGCAGTGAAGCAGCTCTATGCTGGTATAAGAAATGATGAGACAGTCTTATGAGCAGAGAGAAAAAGATACTGGCTTGGCAGTCTAGACTTATCTAAACAAAAAGTGAGAGGAACAGAATTGTTGTCTGTAATCTTTCAGGTGAGTTAAAAGCAGAGAGCAAGAAAAGCGATTTAAGTCATGCTGAGCGATCCTAAGGTAAAAGTTAGACAAAGGTCTGGAGCAAAATGTTCTAGTTGTTACTCAAAGCAAGACCTTAACTAACTTTTAGAGAACTGTAAGAAATAAACCAAAGGATGATGTGTTATAGTACTCTGTAGAAGACCTTCCAGTCCTGTGTTTATAATTACATGACTTACAGTGATTTCTACGAACAACCTTGGGAATACTTCAGCAAGGAGGAGTATCAGAGCCTGGCCTTGAATACAATACCAGGACTCACAGCCTTTCTAAAGTCCTGTTCCATGTCATCTGCAGAAAAAGAAAAGTTCAGATACTGCCTATATTAAGACATTTGCTGTTTATATTAAGGCTTTTAGTAAGAGTGGGTACACAGATATACAGACTTTCTTCATGTGATTCCCAAGGCATGACGAGACACGTCCCTATTTGTGAGCAAGCTTCCTTGCTTGTGCAACAGGGTATTACTTTTTTTCATTTTTACTGTGCAAGCATGCAATAGACCTTACACGGCTGATTGTAAGGATAGGTCTGTCATTATCGTACAGTCAACACCAAACTGTTTTCCTTCAGTGCCTGAGGGAAATCCTACAACCTTCGTGACATACAACTTTGTCAAAAAATGGCTGGGGAACTGTTGTGAGGAAACCCCATCAGTGAGCTAGCAGCATGCTAGAGGCCAAAGGTCTAGTCGGCATCCTTGCTAAATCAAAGCGTAGAAGCCAGAAGGAGCTGCAATGGCAGAATATTCCTCTGCCAGCTCCACAGCCCAACTCTGCATTTTACCTCTGGGTGAAGCCTCTCCGTGTCTGTACTCAGTTGGCTTTCCTGCCTCCACATGTAACACCTGCTCACCCCGCTGAGACCCGAATCACCTGGTTTGGAAGAACTTCCAACCCCTCATCCGGGATCTTGTGAAGCTACCACGAAAAACCTGACTTACATAGTCATAGTAGTCACCCTGGTCTTTTCAAGCTGGGAATTTATCTGATTTTTTATAGTGGCATATTAATTTTTTTATTATTTATTGAAGTAATATAGAGTATAGAGTATATAATTATTAAAGTAAATAAAACAAAACTGAATAGAAGCCTAAATAGACCCATGTTTGGGTCTATTCAGTTTTGTTTAGTTTCCTTAAGTTGTCATTTTTGCTTAAGAAAAACATTGCCTTGAGTGTAAAATGTAAGCCAGTAGGACCTTCACAGCCAGCTGGAGGCAACAAATCAGTATAATCCTAATTACAATTCTTCTCATTTATATATGTTTTTCTTAAAGAGAAACCTGTAACATCCAGTAAGTTTTTACTGCAAGTGCCAAATGAAGAAGAAGAAATGAATCACCATCTACAGAGAAAAAATTTAACATGTCTTGGAAAGCTATTGATTGCTCCAAACTACACTTCATGAGTTCCAAACACATGTATGCCAAACGGCAACAATGATTTGACACAACAGTTCTGCAACAAAACACTAGTTTTAAACATAGAAGGGATTGCTCTCTGACACAAATGTTTTAATGATAAAGAACTGTCCTATCTGCTTTAAATCTCTTTCTTTATCTAGGTCATACAAACATGTAACGTGACGAATTACATTATACAAATTTAAGGGGATTACTCAATGGCATGAAGTTACTCATGGCTTAAATTCTGGCAGGCTAACGAAGAACTTTATCATTAAGGAAAATGTATTAATCAAAATCCTGGTTAAAGACTAATTGTATTTAAGGGAATTTAGTTTTGCAAAAATCAAGCCTGGAGATGGATGAGCTCAGCATTTTTCTACATCTGATTTATGATGAACAGATACACAGCTGCTGCATAACCACTCATATAGTCTCTTCTGTCAGGATACCATCAAGTATCTTGTCTTGTTTGATTAGGCCTTGTTAGATGCTCATAAGTAGATAAGCTTTAAAAAGAGAAATATTATACAAGTGTTCTTCCTCTGCTCTTAAGATTAAATGGAAATTTTCCTTTAAAATAATGAATAAATCAATAAGGAGCCTAGAGAAGTTCTGCTGCTCTACTGAACATCCTGCTCCCATTGCTGGGCCATGTGTTTCCCATTTCTCATTCTAGGCAAAACTCCCTTCACACAAGCAGAAAGCTCAGCGAACGGGTATTTATGTGCTCTGACAATCAAGTCAAACTGTGACTTTCTACTACTTTAATAACTCAGAATATGCACCCCGATTGTCATTAATCAGTTAACATCAGCTTTACATATGCTGTCAGCCTTGTTTGAGTGCTGGTGGACTTAGATTACAATATGGTTATGTTTGCAACATGCTCCAAACTCTGGATCAGGCCTGAACTTGAAACCAAAACACACGTTGCACAGTTAGGGACGGGCTTTAGATGAGCAACAGGACAAGAGGAGGTGAGAGGTTAGGGCCTGCACCATGCCTGTACACAAAATCAGATACTCCCCTATCGTTGGTGTAGATGGCCCAACACTGTGTGTTAATCCTAAATCCAGTTCATTTACTCAAGACAAGTCTTGACATCACCCATCCTGAAGAAAAGCAGGATCTGTAGCAGCCAGGGTATGGTTGCTCCTCGGATGATGTCAACAACCACATCTGGGCAGACGGACCATGGGCACTTCTTGTTGTAGCTACCCAGACACATGGAGGCATGCTAAAGAGCATGCCAAGGTGTAGTCCATTACTTGCCCTGGCCATGACAGAACAACACAAACAGTGCTTAATCAGGTCTTAATTTGAACGTAACTACAACGAGCTTTCTGAATGCTGAACTATCAAAGATACCAGTACATACCTAAGTAGGTCATGCTTGTATGAGCTGCTGAAACTGCAAAAGGTTTGTGGCCACTGAAGAAATTATTGATCAAGTGGTCAACAGCTTGCTGTGCATTTTTCCACAGGTCTATCATTTTCTGAGGTGAAGGACGGATATTTTACATGAAAAGATGCGCTGTGTACAGCCTTCAGCCTGCAAGGAAAATGTCAAGATTCCCAATCCACTGAACTTTCCTTAGCCACTATAAGTTTAAATAAATTCTGCTTTCTCTGTTTACTGTGCTTCTCCTAAACAGTTTATGCAATCCTTCTTTCTTCCTCCCTACTTTGTCCCAGTAACATGTTTCCCAAGAGTACCGTTGTTGCTGGCCTCATATAAACTCAAATGTTCCATATTTATCAGAAAAGAAATCACACAGAATACAAACATATTTCATGTGAAGTGATGTAAGATATAATGTTTCAGCTGGTGCTGGTTTACAGATTTAACAAAAAAAAAAGTCATATGAAGTTCTGAATATATTAGTTTGGAGCAGCTCTAGCCTCTCTGTAGCCAAGCAAAGTGAATGCAAGCAACAATCTTTCAACCACCACTGTCTGATTCATTACAGTAGGCCCAAAGTATAGTACTTGGAAAAACCACCTCTTTATAGAAACCTAAAATGATCGGGTTCTCCCCCATCACGGAATATTTTTAAAGGGTCTAGGCCTCACAGAATCATGATGAAGCACAATGGCATACAGAGAAAGCCACAGATCTCATTGCTTTATGTGTGTTGAAGGAAATATTTTCAAAAAGGTGGGATAATGGCTGGGTACATGCCTGATTTAACCACATCTTTGATGGCATCTGTAAAGGCAACAGAATTAAGGGAGTGTATCTCATTACCTTCCAAAGGGTTATTGGATGAGACACGGCCATCCAAGGGAAGGAAAGTGTTAACAATTCTAACGCCATATTCCCTCAATGTGGGACTGAAAATTCACCTTCCAAAAGCCAAGTTGGAGCTGCAGGACTACGGAAAACCAGGAATTTATACACAAAAATGAACTCCCAAACTGGGCTCTTTGTGCAGTGCAAAAGGATCTGAGAACACTCGATCGGTTTGTTGTATCGCTGTGCAGGCAGTGAGAACAGAGGAGCAGGTGGTATGCCCTGAGATTATTGCTCCTCTTGTAATGCCAGCACAACGCGGCCAGCAGGCCTGCTGCCACTAACGTGATATACCGGCCTTCCAGCATGTATTACTCTCTACACTGCCCCCACTCTATTCTCATCCTTCAAAGACTGATATAAATCCATTAAGTATCCACATTTTGGTTTCTGTCCCCCAAGTTCTCAAGAAATGGATCTACAGATAACCTCACGGAGCCCTTGAAGAGCTCTCTTGGTAGTGGGAAGAGTTGCAATATTGACACCTCATCAATTAAGAGTATCTGGGGTAAAATACTGGCCTGACTTAAGACAGTTCAGTCAGGGAATTAGATCCTCACCTTCACATCTTCATAAAAATTTCATTTGAAAGAGAAATTTCAGAAGTTCTTTGGCATTCCTTTGGAAATGGATATGTTTCTTGTGCTCAAATTTGCTTGGAAAGCTGGGTGATGTGACAGGAGTGGTACTGTCAGCCACCGCATCCATTCTGCAAACTGACCCAGCTGATTTTGGACTGAAATGGGTTAGGAAGTATTCTCACAAGCACTCCCACCAGTGCAACTAAATGGATAAACAATTTCTGATTACCAGCCAGTAACAATATGCTCATAATATCAGTCACCACACCTCAAAGAAGACATCACTCTATGACTTCATGAAATACAGAGTAATTCAGGTTGGAAGGGACCTCTGGAGGTCAGCTGGTCCAACCTACACTGAAAGCATGTCCAGTTAGTACAAGTTGCTCAGGGTCGTGTCCAGGCAAGAGTTTAATATCCCTGAGCTTCTCTGGGCTCCTATGCCAATCTTTTACTTACCCTCACGGTGAAGAATTCTTTCCAAGTATCTAATTAGAAATTCCCTTGCAAATTTTGCCTATTGTCTCTTGTGTTATCTCTGTGCACCTTGGAAAAGACTCTCTCCCTGTTTCCCTGTATCTTCTCATTTAAGTAGTTGCAGCCAGCAGTAAGACCCGCCCTTATTCTTCTCTAGGCTGAGCAGACCCAGTCCTCAGCACCAACTGGTACATTACGTGCTCCAGCCCAGCCCCATCCCGAGAGCCAGCACTCCCTGGGGCTTGCTCCAGCGTGTCAATGCATTTCTTGTACGAAGACACCTTTCTGCTGCCTATTTTAGTAACTGCATAATTTTGCATAAATTGGGATAATAAGCTTTCCATAAACCTTGGTTCATTTCTTTTGTTCAGTGTGCTTTTAAGAACCTACTTTCATCCCCTTGACTAATTAGACAAGCATCAGTAATGATAGCAATGGCTGCTATCACGGAGCCATTTTTCTCATCACAGAAATCTTCTCACCAGTTTAACCTCATCTATTTCCCAAAAGACTTGAAAGGTCTGAGTTAGTCCAAATGCTATTAGTTTTAAAAATACTTACTTCTCCACAAGTCTTTAAGCTTCTAGCCCCAAATAATTCTCAAAAGGGTATTATTTGTACAATCTCTTTGGGGATTTGTACACAATAATGCTACTTTTAGCTTCCTCACATCACAATCTCCCTCTGTTTGCACTGACCAAGCAGCAAAACAGCAGTTCAAGCTGGGAGTTACTCTTTCTACAGCTTACTAAAAATACCTAGAGGAAAGTACAAGTTAATTACATCCTGAGCATCAGGAAACAATTAACAGCTTTCTATTATATCACCCTGATTTCTAAGCTACACAATTATATGCGACTGCAGAAAGGGATGTGTGATTATCAAGAGAAGGATCTTTTCTGCAAAAAATGAAAGGAAATTGTTCCACCACTGACAATCAGTGCTATAAATAATAGCTTAGCTAATATCTTTTCAGAAGTCATTTCCATGATTTGCAGTCCTAACTTTGAGTGACTTGCTGGCCATGTGTTGTCAGATTCTCCTCCCAAAGAAGATGAGTGTAAGTGCCAGGCTCTGATTCCTTAGACAAGCACTCACAACTTCAGCTTCCTGTACATATTCTGCAGTACTCACTGGAATTAAATTAAGAATCATTGTTTTTACAAACCATATTGAAAGTGTGCATTGCATTTGGTTTGCCTCTTAAATCAGAGCCGAGAATGGCTTGCAAAAAAGCAAGACTGCTTTAAGCAGTCTCAACGCTTTGAAGACATGAGTAACAATGTGCAGAACAACAGATAGGTACAATATACAATCACGTCTTTTTAACTCCTGACAATAAACTCATTTGGCCCAATGTGCAGGAAAGCAGTGCAAACACAGGGCCAGTGGATTGTACAACAGTTCAGCTGAACACTAATGAAAACTTCACAGCAACATATCCGTTTGGGCAGCGGCCCTTAGTGTGAGAAGTAACTCCAAGTCAAACACCGTGGTGCTAGATGGCAGCTGTGTTACTGGGGGTGGGACAATCTTCCCAAACCAGGTAGATTACATCGGATCTGTAACATAAATATGACAGCGTTAGTGCTGCTTATCAGCAGAAGAACTTTGGTCTCTGTGGATTCCTGCACGCAATGCACCTGCAGGACAGTGATACCTCTCCTCCAGAAAGTTAAACTTCTCCTTCCCTATTACCTTATAACTCAAGGCTTCTGTGCATTGTTCTGGACAAACATTACCTTGTCTGGCTCTTACCTAGCTGCGATGCTCTTGGAAAGATAGTTCTGCAGCTCTTGATCTCAATAACGTTGCCCATCTTCCCGATTCCTTCAACTGCCTCCTCCCTTTCTCTCACATCACACACGGTATTACCACGCTTACCTTAACTTTGAAACTCCCACCTTTGCTATCACCATTTTTCAGGCAGTTTTAGCTTGTGCTCTGACCAGCCATTTAATTTCAGTTTTGCCATTCAGTTTTAAATCTTCAAGTGAGCATCTTTGTGCCTGCCACTGTAATACACGGCAGGCACCCTGACCCAAACAGCCACAGAGCTCTCTGGACATGGTCCCCCAAATCCTGTCCAGCATTGCTATGATCTCTGCCAAAATCTTGACATCCGAACACGGGTTGGGCAGGGGAAGAATGGATGAAAGGGGTGAGAAAAGGCTTCTGGACTGGCACAGGACTTTAAAATCAGGGTTTTGACTCCACGAGAAACCAACCTTACTGTGAAGTTGCTCAGTAAAAGAGGGTTCTGTGGGGCTCCTCACCCGCTGACCCTGGCCCAGCTGACCTTATCCCTTGCACTGTCACTGATGCTAGTTTCACACAACGGTAACCTGGCTGAGCACCCTAGACTTCGCACCACGGGGTTAGACACGCTAGAACACAGATGCATTAGGCCAAGTAGAAGAAGCCTGATCCAGGGGAGCTGGGGTACCCTTTTCTGCAGCAGCAGCTCGTTGCATCAGCTCAATGTTACTGTAAAACCCACAGCATGACCTACAGTCCCCTGGTTCTCCATGGAGACCCGAAAACTCTCACCTGCCTGCAAATCCCTGTGACCCAGCTCTAGTAGCCCATGCAACCATCCACACCATTGCGAGGAAATGGAGGATTATGGCCTTGTTATGTGAAAACCAGCTTCTGTGTTTGCTCTGAATTAGCAAGCCCAATCAGGCATATTTTTTAATTATCCATAAATGCATGTTTGAGATCTGAATACATTTACTGGATTGAGGCACCGTTAAGAAGGAAACTACGAAGACTAAAATTATAGGGCTGGTAATTAAGGTAGAGGGTTGCATTCCAAATTAGTGCTGTCACATTGGTAGCACTCTGATGTGCTGGTCATATAAATTACGTAGTACAAATTTCAAAACATATGAAATATCAATATTTGTCTCTATCCACATACAACACACTGGCGACAGTGCAGAAGTAAAAGTAAAAACCCTGACAGAGAAATAATGCAGGCAAATTGCAAACATAGATGCTGTTCCTATGTGGTAACAACATGTGCATTGGACATTTAAACTCGACACCATTTTTATAGTTTGTCTTCTACTGGAGACAGAAATTTTTAAATGGGAATCAAGCAAATGTTTGACTCACACCGAGTTTAGGCAAATTAAGCACTGAGGGGGTGGCCAAGCAAACCCAGCAGCGGCTGCTGCCACTGTTCCCTTTCTCCATCATAGACCACGCGTTTCTGCAGCTCCCTCTGCCCAGTGCCGGCATTGGTCTGACCTCATGCTGAACCTGTTTAGAAAGTTAAATTTTTCTTATTTGGCTTCAGCTGCTTTAGTTCCCTGAACTTCTGATGTCTGACGAACACCAGTACACAGTGCAATGGAAGCGATAAGAGCAGGGCAGGAGCAACCTGCAGCAGATCTGCTGTATCAGAAAACCACAGCCTCAAACCGTAGTTCGGTCACATGGGATAAGACAGCACCCTTTTCTTCCCCTGTACTTCTCAGACAAACCTTTTATGCAGTCACTCAGTAAATCGGTTTGTAAAAATGACCCAGGTGAAATATCAACCATGTGAAAGCCCTGCTGATCACTTCCCCAGCACAGGTCACCATACGGTGACAGTTCTGCGATGCTTAAGCCAGTCTGAAGGAGGGGAAGCACAGATGAGGGAATCAGGAGGCAGAAACACCTATGTTGGTGGGGGTACAAGAACAGGAGGACCACTGCTTTCAGTGGCAGTACTAGCTCAAAGTTTTAATCATCCAAACTATTAGCGCCCTCCACTTCCGTAGCTCCAGGCATACCTGGATCCCTGTGCACTTGTACCGTGCCGAAGAGCCTAGCTCAAGAACAGAGAAGCAGATGTAACAGAAGCAGACCTGCTGACAGCCACTGCCCGAAGAGGCTCCTGTGGCTTCACAGACTTCTCTAGAGACTGAGTGAGCCTGTAACACAGTCTGTGGGTTATATTTTCCCTTTCTCCATGTTTCCATGCAACAAAATGTTTTTTAAAAAACAAAGGAGCAAGACTGCACATTATTTTACTTCCACTCCTGCTATACAGCACTCTGCTGGCATTGTATGTATAAATATTTTATTTTTCTTTAACTCTGAGATCAGTTTTATTCTTTCTGCTGCAAGAAACAAAAGCATATTCACAATACAGTCATTTGCCACAGGAAAAATGTGGATTCAAGGGAAGGGTCAAATCTTCAAACAGTTTTAAAAGATTTTTAAAATTAGAAGTCATCACTGTTGTTTGTATTTATGAAATTGATTTTAAATCCCTTCTCAGCTTTCCTTCTGCTACCTAGTGGAGGCAATCTTCCTCTGTAAGTCTGTCTCTCCATTCTACTGTAACAGCAATAGTCTTAGTCCAACCAGGGTACATAAATGAGCCTATGTTCAAACTGTTTAAACTGTATTTAATTCCAGCGGTTTATATATTAAAATTGTTTAAAGCACACAGTTTATATGTCCTGCTCTTGCTTAAGAAGAAAAAGAACAACAACCCATGACTAACGCATGACGCACGTCCCTCACTCAATGAATGTCAGTGGTCCTGACAGGCCCTGAAGCTTTGCAGTTTCTGTCTTTACTAAGCTTTAGAGTCCTTTTCTTCAGGGACCAGGTATAAAAACCAAACATGCTTAGTTCTTGCTTTTCATCCCCTTTGCCAGGTCTTCATCAGTTTAATCTCTTCCCACAAAAGCCTATTTTGAGGAGATCACTGTATTCAATCCCTTGAACACAGGGAAGAAAGTATCCTTCAGTTAGTAAAAGGACTGACAGAAGCCTGCTGTGCCAGAAAGAAAGAGGCAAAAGACTTAACACAACCACAGTACAAGGGTTATGAAAATAAAAAGCAGAATAAGTGACAAGAAAGGCAGAGGGACCTAGAGTCCTAGGAGAGAACATCTCTTTCTAAGAGCAGAAACTAAGCCAAGAGCTACACCCAAGCCACCACTCAGTGCCTGGACACTTAGTGATGGAGATGAAGTCGTCCGTCAGAAACTTAACTGGACTGCACAGAGACTATCATTTGCTGCTGTGACAATATTCTTCACTTTCTTAAGTTTTACATCACAGAAAGCACTTAAATTTTTTAAGTTTTACACTTCAAAAGTACTGGAGTCTACAGATACAAGAAATACCTCAATTAAAATGAGATGCACTGATACCTGTCTAGTCCTTGTCCATTTATCCAATAGTGAAAGCTGATCAACCTTCCTCCTGGCTTCATCTGGTCTCTTAACTCTACAGATACGACTTTGGAGGGACAAAAGAGCCGATTCTTCGCTGAACACAGTAACCAGAGCTCCCCACACACCCCGGCACACCCAGTATCACCTCTGCATCTCCGCACTTGGGAGGTACTTTTCTCTACACTTTCAGGATGCTACTCTTGGGCTTTGTGTCTGACATCACAACCCAGAAATCCCAATCCTGACAGAGTCCCACTTCAGCTCCCCAAGTTTGGTGGCCTCAAACCAACCCTCCCTCGCCAGTTACTGCTGCAAGAATCCACTACCAATTGCAGCCAAGATTTGTGTTGGCAGCGCTTTATTTTTCGCCAGAGCATAGAGTGCCTACTCCTGCCAGGACTTGATAAATAGCTCAAATTCCTAGGCGCTATCGCTACACAAATAGTAAATAATGACAAGCGATAGGAGGACTTGTCTGTCATGGTGCCAACCAGTGGCCACTGCCCCCTGGGGAACAGGGATCGTGTTGTAAATGCAAAGCTAGATTGCTTTTGGCACATTAATTCTGCCTTCCATACATGAGCATGAGCATCAAAACAGCATCCACCTGTTCATGGGCAGCTTCTCTAATGTATAATAAAAAAAAAAAATATTCTTGCACACGCCACACACATCCGGGATGCTTTGTCTGCCTGCTGATCTCTGCTAACTCGAGACAAAAGTTAATGATTGACTCCATCTGGAATGGAATACATAAAATATAGAGCACAAATCACTTGTACAACATCCACCTCGTTGTGTACAGAGCAAAAGAGCGATCGCTATTTGCACATGCGTTGTTAACTACTTGATCTCTGAGTTGTGCTTGAGGAAAGCTGATGACAGGAGTGGCTGAATTATTAAAAGGCAGAGCTTAAAGGAAAGAACTGAGCAAACAAAAGCCTTACATCTTGATTTCTAGAAATGCTGAATAGTCACAGATTTTACTGAAGGGCACGAGAGATTGAGAATTCTGGCACAGGAATCAATCATATACATCTACGTCTATGTCTACATCTATACATGCATGTATGCTTATACACATATGTGACCTGATGCCATTAAAATTAGAGCAAACAGGCAAGATTAAAATGTGACAAGGTCCATCAGGTATCAAAGATTCTATTAAAAAAAAGAACATATAACTTTGAGAAACACATGCTTTTTAGAAAATTAAAATAATTTATATTACTTACAATAAATAATTTAAAGTGTTGTGATAGCATAGAGTTAGTGGGAAACTTTTTGATTTTGCAGCTCTACCAACCTTCACTTTGAAACTTTTTCTTTCAGTATGTTACTCTGGTGGAACCTCACAGAGAAGAATGAAAAATTTTTGGATGCTTGATTTTGCAAAACAAATTAATGAAATTATTTGGACAGAGAGTTCTGGAGCACTCTGTTCCACAGAGATCTGATGATACAATCTCCTTTGCCCTATTTGGCCTGAAGAAGTCAGCAGACAAGAGCCTTCTCAAGTGAGACAAAACAATTTTTTTCAAGGTTAGTTTTGAGCTCAATCAGTAGCTCTTGGATAAGGAAAATGCAGCCACTGGTGGAGAACAAAGGAGACTGCAAAACCATGGTGCAGGGGCTGGAAAAACACATCACCCCTTTAAGCAGAAGTACAATAGCGGATTGGCTTAGGCAGACTACAAAATCTCACCTTAGTGAATTCTGACTCTAAAAATGGCATATACATTTGTTTAATATCTGAAGATAAGTCAGGACCTGACTTGAGAGGAAGTGACCTCTAGACAATTCTAGATCTTAAATCTTTACGTTCCTTTTAGTGTATAAGCTTACACAGCTGTAGTAGTGCATCGCTAGAGTGTTAATACTTGCAAAGACAGTGATAGCATTTAATAAATTATGTAACTTTATGGTTAATATCTTTCTAGATTATAGCAATACGTTACCACTAAAGCCCTCTTGATTACGTTCATCTAGAAACCCAGGTTCTTTGCACCTTAGAGTGCCAATGAACTTTTGAACCCTACCACCCTGAAAAAGGTTGACTATTTATTGCTCAGAATAAGGAAAAAATGTATAGACCTGTAGGTGCTATCACCCCTCAGAAGTTAATGACTCTGAAAGGTATGCACTCCAACATGTTAATGTTTTCTTACAGTGATAATCTTCCTGAAGTGAGACCTTCAGAAGACTAGTGAAAACTGGGTTTGGCTTGTCTTGTAGCTTCAAAATGTATAGCTGTTTACCATGTAAAACCTCTTTTGTAAGACGAAATTCATACACAAACTCTGATAAAAAAGGGGAAAAAAAATCTGTTGAACCATCTCTAAGAAACATGCTTCATATTTCCCTAAGCAGAAAGAAAGAAGATGCTATATTACAAGAACTATTCTATCAAAGTCACTGGCTCATCCAACAAGTTTCCTAACTACTTACTCAACTATTTAACAGCAGTCTGAATATGGAATAGTGTTGCTTCTTATAAAGGCTGGTGATAAAGAAGTATCCAACAGTCTGCAGAGACATTAAATGTCATTCAAGTTACACCTGCTACAGAGAACTGCACCATATGTACAACAGCAATTTCTGATTTTAAAATA
The DNA here is from genome assembly GCF_000710305.1 of Buceros rhinoceros silvestris. NCBI lineage: Eukaryota > Metazoa > Chordata > Aves > Bucerotiformes > Bucerotidae > Buceros > Buceros rhinoceros. The sequence goes on along the minus strand of NW_010411078.1, from coordinate 4,463 downwards.
AAATTTTAAAAAGTGCTCTTCTAATATTGCTGTTTGGTCACCTGAAGCCTGAAGATACCCTCAATGACTAGGCACATTTTCTGCAAGAAATGAGGGACTCTTGGCAGATGTAACAGATTCCGATGACAACATGGCATCAAGAAAACGTTAGCAGACAAGAAAGATTTCAGAAAACTCTGACTTGTACGACAGGCAGCCAGCATGTACATCAACACATGCCCACTGAAACTGCTTTTGGCAACCAGAGGCAAGATCACCTCTAAGTTAATGCTCAAACCCAGTCAGAGATAATTTAATCCTTCTGCCAAACAGTGCTCTAATGGGCATAACCCACTGCCTTCGACCAGGAGGGAAACAAGCTTGGAATTGCTCTGCTTCTGATAAAACTCTTATCAACTTCAACAGTGCTGTCATACGTCCCCATTATTAGGCTTCCAGTGATGACTATCCAAAGCACCAAGGCTGTGACACCTTCCTTTGGGCACAGAGATCGAGGAAGCTCAGGGACATTCACTTCCCTGGAGCTGCCCGCAGGCAGCTGTTTGCACGCAGGGACATAACACGGGTGGAGGCTTCGAGGGTCTCTGCCAGTCCCAAGGAAGCTGAAGGCCCCATGATCCTCTTGAGCACAGCTTGCAGTTTCTTCTGGAGACAGGTTCATATCCATCACTTGTAACTTAGAGTCTTTTAAGGGCAGCTTTGTTGGAGCCATCCTCAGAAGAAAAAGCTCACACTGAACAGCTATAGGGTCTCTGAAACTGCAGCAGAACAGAGGGAAGAGCTGGGTTTCAGGTGGTTGGGGCTGTCAGGCTGACAGAGCCCCAGCAGTTTGTCTTTGCAGGGCTGTCAGTGCCTGGAGGGACCGCAGCTGGATCATGCCCATCCCAGCTCTTGCCTTCCTCTTCCCAGCCTCCTGCATGGCAGCCAAAAGGTCTGTCCCGAAGTGCCACACTGCTGAAATCTTCAGCTGTGTTTCATGGCTGTTAGCCTGATAATTTAAGGGCTTACCAAGAGCCAAACTTCATACATCACTTTAAAAAATATTTTTTCCATTAATCAGAAGTAAGAGTTAGGTGTTCACTCAGCCAGCTACTGGATATAGATGGAAAGGACACTAGCGGATGTAAAAATTTACCATGCTAGCTAGAATATAGTTCAAGATCCTGTTTCTTTTGCCATGAATCACCTCACCCCTGGACCATGATTTACATCATGGCCTCATCTCCCACAAACCGCTCATGACGGAAGCTGGCAGGCCCAGTTCCAGTGTGTGCCAGCAGCCAGCAACCTGGCTGCCAGCTGACATAGCACACACCAGGGCAGAGCATCCTGACCTCGCAAAGAAGAAACAACGATCACAAGCGACAGTAACAAAGAGAAGGAAAAACTCTTTGGCCTCTTCCTCTCCCTCCCCTAGCCAGCTTGCACTTGCTGGAAAGGGAAGAAGGGGAAGGGGGCACAAGGCTTCCAACTCCACCTCCAGCACTACCAGTGTGCAAAGCCACATTTGCCAAGGTGATGCTCAGATGACTTCAGCCCTCACTGCATGACAAGGTCCCTGCCAGAAAGGACACATGTGCAATAAACAGGCCACAAGAACAGGGGCTATGAGGCAACGTGTGAGGCTGGGGCGAGATGGGCAGTAAGAATTTTGTAAGGGATTTAAGTCAAGCAGCTCTTGTCAGTATTTGAGTTTAGACACGTGTGCTGTTTGGTCTAGTACAAAAGTCCTTTAAATACCTGCATTTGGTTGGGTTTGTGTAAGCAACGCCACGCTCACCGTTTTGTTTTGCATGTTCACTCCTCTGAGTTACGCATTCATCCTGCAGTACACACCACTTGCTCATGTGCACTTTCACCCAAGGACACACATAGTCACCTGCCTGGCTGCATCACTCCCACCAGGGGCTTATCTTGCTTTTGAAAGCATCAGTAAGAATACAGTACAGTATGTTTCCTTGAGTGCATGTGGTTTCCTATCATCTGTTTGCCTGTCCCAAGGGCTGCTGAGATAGCCTGTCTTTGATCCTGAAAACCCTCCACGTTTTCATTTAGCCTTAACAATTATACACTCGTCTTGAACAGGAAAAGGGAAACTTTAAATGCAGGGTTGGCTAAAACTTGTCTACCAGCCAGGTTTTTATCACAAATTTTGCAGCTTTTATTGTCTGGAAAACTAACCCTTTGCAGAGAGTATCCCAAGAGAGAAACAGAACAAAGCTAACAAAAATCTTGGGCAAAAGAGACAATTTTGGGTACAGTTTCACAAGACAGTTCCATCTATCCAACCGCTCACTGCTGCCAAAATGGGAGATCTTGCTTCTTCTCCACTATCTCCTCTTCCTGCTCCTGGCTCCATGTTCCGACCACCTTCCCTCTGTGGGTTCTGGTAGTCAGCAGCTCAGAAAACTACGCTGCCTGATGGATTGCCACACTGAATCTGCTTCCAGGAAGGTGCAAGAAGTATGCGAGCAGGCACAAGAGAAGAGGTGGAACTACACAGCTGGGAGTGGGGAGTAGGAAGAGGGTCAGAGGGAGAGCAGATCTCCCCATTCAGCAGTAGCTAGACATTATGCAGGCTGAGTTTATGAAACCACAGTGCAAGGAGATACAAGTCACCTCCTACAGATTTGCAAGAGAATGTCATAGGTAACTGCAGAGGATGGGGAATAATGCTTTTGTATCTGTAGATCAGCTGCCCAAAAAGAGCACATTGTTTCACTACCTTAATAAAACTTAATAAATGACATTACAAATGTAATCCTTGATGACATTCAGTTACACCCTTGATGACATCCTTGAAACTAACTAGCTGATTCTAGGTGCCAGATTTGCTGGTTTCCTCAGTCTTCTCCTTTGAGAAGGTTTGCAAAGCTTTTGCTTTTACATTAACTACGAGGTATATAGAAAGATTAATGTGAGCCTAACAAAAATTTTATGTTAGCCTTGAATCTTTAACTCCTGATGAGACAAATTAGGAAGAGCAGGATTCCTACCAGGCACTTGGATGAGCAACTCTGCACTAAGTGCACTGTGCACAGTGTGCTGGTACACCATCACCCTAGGTTTCACTTCAGACTATTTTGAAGAGGAATCCCAAGCTTGGAGCGGACACTGGTTTGTACTGGAGGCAAAGCACTAAAATAACACTTATTTCCCAAATATGAGTATCACTGGTGTGCATCAAAAGGTGTTCCTTACCGTGTAGATGTGACTAGTAACTATGTCAGTGTCTGTACTAGCAGCAATGGTGGCACATCTCAAATCAACATTTCTATAATTTTGCATTGTTTCCCTGACATTTCAGAAAAAAGTTCAAAGAAAACTCAAGCAAAAAATACCTGGAAAATATTTTTACGATCTCTTCCTTGTTACACGTATAACACATGATAATAATAGGATTTTTCTTCCTGAATCACAACATGTTCCAAAAGATTTAAAATTTCTTTTTCTCCTCTGTAGTGTACGAGTAGATTGCACATTAAATACATCACAGAAATTAAAAATTAACTGAGTCAGGCATTTTTTGTTAAAGGTTTCTGTGCTGTACCAAACTCCAGTCACATAGCACTGTTAATTACTGCTGGCACTGACAGTAGGGATCCCCTTCCATCTGCTGGGAGCAGCTGACGCAAAATAAAAACAAACCCTTCGAATACGGAGCACCTCTGCAGGGTCACTGCCCGCCACCGCTGGGAGAGCTGGAGAGCAGCCGGGGTTCGTGTCGGAGCGGTTCCCTGCGCCCTGCTTACCTCTCGCTGGAGTGCTCAAACACTTTATTCCTTACGTTTCTTTGGGTTGTTTGTTTTGTGGGGTTTTTTAATCTTTAAAGACGCAACTCTCCTTCTGCATTGCCCGATCCCTTCAGAGATCCAGCAGCCTTGCCCCCAGACGCGTCCTACCCCGCGCAGGGGAGCAAAGGTGCCCGGGGCAGAAGACCCCGAGGCGGTGACTTACGTCCCTGGACCAGCAGCGCCGGCTGCCACCTCCCCTCGTCCTCCTCCTCCTCCTCCTCCTCGCTGCGGAAAGCGGGACCGGAGCCCACGGACTCGCTGGAAGCAGGGCAGGTGCTCCGGT
>NW_010411078.1:0-220 GCF_000710305.1 Buceros rhinoceros silvestris | reverse complement strand
TCCCGCTCTGCAGATCCCCCTCCCGCCTTCAGGGAAGCCACTGCTGACCCCCGAATACGCGTCCCCGGCAAAGCAGAGGGAAGGCACCGCTTACCGGAGCTGCTCGCCGGTGAGCAGGACTTCGGCCATGTGCTCCAGCTCCGCCGCTTTCTGCTGCATGCTGCTCATGCCCTCCTCCATCGCCGCCGGCCTGCGGACACACCGCCAGGTGAGGGGGACC
>NW_010411077.1:0-1421 GCF_000710305.1 Buceros rhinoceros silvestris | reverse complement strand
GACAAAAAGATGTTAAAAAAAGAAAAATAGATGTAACTGAATGACTGGAGGAGTGACCACCTTGTCAAGAAGGAAGCAATTGCCCTGCTTCAGTATCATCATCGCAGTGATAAGGTAGCAATAAAATTCTTCTTTTGTAATCTTCATTATCTGGTGATGGGAACCTCCTGTTGTTTAACCAATGAAAACTGGAGATGCAGCTGACATCACATGGCAGGGAATACAACTGGTTAATTTAAAGCAAACTTCTTTCTGAAACAGGAGAAGTTGCTAAGCCATCACACAGGTTAAAAACGGAAGTTCTGAAATAAGTAAGGCTGGACAAGGAACTGGGCACTCAGGGAAAAGCTGCAAGCAGTGTAAAAAAGGCTGCTGACAGTCGTCTTGTAGCTTGGATTGCTTGAAGGCTGAGACTCTCTCATGCTTTGATCCTAGTCAAGTCTTGGATATTTACTGTTTTGAGTGAAGTTGCGGCTTTAGGCATGTGGTAGAAAGTGGCGGTGGTGGATCACTTCTCTAATGTTTGCAGTTGACTCAAAGCCACATATCACAGACGGAGCGATAGGGCGTGTTCTGGTGGATCTAAATTGTCAATGTGACTGGTGTCTGAGTGCCCTTTGCTAATGACTTCTGGTTACAGAGATTATTGTTGGCTTAAATGGTTCCTCTAGCTTATGGACAGAGATGGCCAAAACCTGATTAAAAACTCAGAAATGATCGGTGAGGACAGATCTTGCATGTCTTTACTAGAACAAAAATTGATAGTAAGAGAGACTGTCACTTCCACAGAGTTTGAAAAATCTGTACTTACTGGGCCATCAGCCAGGGACTCTTGGATCTCAGAATAATTTTGCAATTTGACATACAATAGACACTGTTCATACATGCTCCTAGACAGCCTCTTTCACGAAAGGAGTGTGTTTTTCAGCCTGTTATCTCAGCTCTTCTAGACCTCAGTCTCGTGATGGAAAGCTGGCAAGATCAGCATTGTTCGATCACAGCTAACCTAAAAAGATTTCAGGTGTACTTTTTGCTGGGAAATTATTCCTGTTGCTAGATACATTAATCAGGATTGGGATTTTGATGGTGGCTTTTTGTTGTGTTTTAAATAATATCCTTAATTAATGCAGACTGTTATTTTCACTTATAATAAGGGAAACTATTTTAAATGAGAAATTATTCCTCATAAATACAAGGTGAACTTTACGTATGGAAATTACTCTTTTCACTTCAGTGGATCATCTCTTTTAGGTTTTGCTAATTAGGGAATGTATTTTTAAATTTTTTTTCCCTACTCTATGGTGTTTTCTTCCCCGTGTCAAATCTTTAAATGCTTTTAGTTGCACTTTAAAACAGTATCTTTTTATGCAACTGAAGTAATTTGTAATGAAATAACTGAAGTCAGATGTTTTCTGCGTTAA
>NW_010411076.1:102803-109736 GCF_000710305.1 Buceros rhinoceros silvestris | reverse complement strand
GTTGGGAAAATGAAGATGACAGGCATAAAGTAAATGAGAGCCAAGAAAGCTCACTGTTAGCATGTTCAGCTAAATATTTTCGCTTCCAGAAACTTATTTCTACCTTTGCTACTTGCAATATCAGCCCTTTTTGTGCTGCTGATTTTTAGTAGAAAGTGTAGTAAGGAGTAGAATTAGTGAAAACATTGTTAAATATGACATACAGGTGAAGGATCAGACTGGTTTGGTTGGGTTTCAAGAAAGGTTATGGCTCTCAAAGCTGTTAGTGCTGCTTGAAATGGTAAATAAGGAAGATCCATGTTGATGTAGTCTGCGTGGGTTTCCAAAAGATGTTAGTAAAGTCTCCATGAAAAGCTGTGAAGAAACTATGCAGCCTTGTGATGACAAAGAAGGTCCTTGCATAGACAAGAATAATGGTTAAAGATGAAAAGGAGGAAACAGTTGGTGGATGGTGTTCACAGGGGTGTAAATTTATGTACTGGGAGCCATGGAATTCAGTGTATTCATTGAAGGAGAGAACATTTGTGACAAGGTTTCCAATACAAAGTTCAGATATTTAAGGTGAGGATCAACTAAAAAGTTGCAGGAGGACTTTGAAACATGAGAAAAAGGCAAACCAAACTTCACATGTAAAATGGTGAACATGAGCTACATAGAAACAGAAACAACCTGAAAAAGAAGAGATGGGAAATAAGAAGGTCTATAAAATTATCGGTGATAAGGAAAGATGGACATAGATTGATTTGGGTGGAGGTTTCTTGTTTGCTTTTTTCTATTGATCCTTCCACTGCCAATGAAGAACATCAAACAATGCTAACAGGTGTCAGGGACAGGGACAACAAAAGGCAGTGATGCTTTCCAGAGTGTATATACCAATGCAGACATTGCAGTAGGATGTTGCATCTGCCAAACGTTTGCTTGGGTCCAAGGGAAGACTTGGAGAATTTCATGGAAAAGAAATGCATTGAGAAATACTAAACACAATGTGTACCAAGGAGTTTCAAAACCACAAACTGTGGGACACTGGGAGAGCATTCGGAGCAATACTTATTCTTCCTTTGCCCTCATACGAATTGGGAAATCTGAAACTATGGATAGTCCAAAGAGAAGAAGCGTGAAAAGAGAGGTTTCCTGTACATGGAAGTCATCTCAGTTCGGGCTCCAGTAATTACAAAATGACTACATGGGGAAAAAAACAAGGGGGAAAAATAAATTAAAATAGGCAGATGGAACGAAGCTGTTGTCCTAAAAGTGATATTAAAACCCTTAGGCTAATTATTTCTGCTGTGCAGCTCTCTGCCGTAGTCATTTACCTACCCAGCCTACAGTAGCAGCTCCATGGATCAGGAGTAACCTAATTAGCATCATTAAGCAGGTGTATCCAGTGTGGTTTCTGTTGTGTTGTTTTTGTTTTTTTTTTTCCTGTTTGCACATCCTCGTGGCATCCAGAACTAAAATATACAGGCAGACAATAATTAGGTATAGCTAGAAAAATACCAGGAAAAAAAAAGATATCTGGCATAATTGTCTGTTTGCAGTGCAGAGTCAGCAGTTTTTGCAAAGTTTTTAAATAAGATTATAAAAGATGAAACAGAAAAGCTTACTTCAGCTTTTAAGGAAGACGTAAGCAATTTAAAAGTGCGTTTTTTCCCCAAGGAGGGTTTGAAAATATTTCTAATAAATTAAAGTATATGAGAAGTATATGTGGGATTATAACATATTTTTCCTGATAATTTCTTGATTTCCAGAATGCTTAATTATAGATCTGAGGGTGTGGTGCTAAGGCAGTATATTTCAATGTTGAAACTATGCCCTGTTTTCATTTTTTTATCAGTTTTTTTTAGATAAGGATTTTTTCCTGTCTTTCCTCCAAACTTTTCAGAAATCTGAAGGTTGCTTTTGTGTTAGTGGGGATGAATACAAACTGTATTCATGGCAGTAAAAACTGACAGGCTCTGAATGAGGAGATATAATCTGCTTTGAGGTAACTCTCCTTTCAATTAGTTCTGAAAGAAAAGTCCTCAAGTCGCAAATTTTTGATATTCAGCCACAGAACAATAAATCGGTCCCTTAAATAGAAGGATGATTCTTCCTCACCTTCAGAAACCATCTCATAACTGGGAGAAGGTCGTGGTTTGTATTGCTCTGACCATTCTCGTTCATGTGAACATAATCTATGTTCCTACTTGATCCTGTTGGGACAGTAGAGAGCATTTATGAGAATAACATCCATGAAATTGTTTGGTTTTAAGAGATGAAGGAGGAATAGAAGATGCTTTTCAATCAGTGCCCAAAACCAAAGCCAGTGAGGTTCAATTTACAATAATCAGTAGCAGCCCTTTGGCTCCGGGTTATTCTCTCTGAGAAAGCTCAGGCACAAGATGAGTCAAGAAGGTGGCTGACTCCTTCATGACATTTGGGGGTTGGAAGATAAATATCATCTGGTTGAATGTTTCCTGAAAGAGGAACGGTGCAAAGTCCAAAATGAATTTCTGGGAAGTAGCTTTAAGTTAGTGAAATAGTCACCAGTATAAACGGCAGTAGCTCAGATTTTCTTCTCCAGTTACAAAGACGAGACTCCATTCAAGTTAACCTTGTAAACTTGAAGGGTTATTGGTTATAAAATAAATGGTTATGTTTTCTCCTTTTTTTTTATGTGCTGAATCTGTAATTGATGTTACCAATTTAAGCTAGAAAGTAGCTTTAGTCAAGGAAAAAGATGTGTTAAAGGCATGCAAATTCCTTCTAAAACACTTGAAGTGTTTTGTTTTTTTCTTGGAGTTTACTAGCTTCACTGCACTACAGAATGATGATCTCTTGGTACCTATAACTTCTTTCTGCAGTGAAAAGATTCCTGTATGCACTGTGACTTTTAATTGTAATATAGGTCACAGGAGAATCTGTGAAGTACAGCAGCCTTTGCCACTCCGTTTAGGTAATAAAGCAATAGCTCTCACCTCTAAACCAAAACAAAAAAAAAAGGAAATAAAAAAGGAAGTAAAGGGAATGTTCCTTTCAAATCTTAAATACATGAAACCATGCAAATGTATTAGGAGGGGGAGCAGAAGTTGTGAAGTAAGTCTTTGGGAATTCACATTAACGAGAGCCAGGGCTGTGGCAGAGTTTGCTGCCCAGCTGGAAGGTCAGTGCTGCTGAGTCTGTCCAGTCTTTCCCACAGATGCATTATTTCAGGTCCTTATCGAGCCTTCCCAGGACACAAGCTCAAATAGACAATACAGCGTAATCGAACTTAGAATTTGTTTATCAGAAATTTGTGACTGATGTTAATTTTAAAATGAACAGATTCTAATTATTTCAAATTACTTGCTGCTTTAAAAGTCAAATGTGTACAGTGGTACACAGAACCTTTGTCTGATACATGATATTTTTGCAGTTGCTGCAAAATAATCCAGTTAAGTTTCAGATGTAGTTTGTTTCTCACTTCCCAAGTTAGCCTACCGCATGAGTAATCTGTGCGGCGTGCACCAGTTTCGGTTATCATTCCTGTTACAAAGGCAGTTTTGATTGCAGATGACGCCCTGTGTGGTGTACACGTCGATGGCTGCCTGACACAGCGCCTGCTTAGGGTTTGTGAAGCATTCGGTGTGCTGCTCTGGTGATGCTTCTAAGTCCTCGGTTTCACCAGTACATGTTAGGGACTCGGTTCGTATCTTTGCTTGTAAATAACAAATGCAATAGTATATTCTTAAACCGAAGCACAGCTTAATTTCAGAATTCTTTTCATATCCTCTTTCTACAAGCAAATGGACAGCTTCATCCTGTCTTGCTTTTCTGAAGGCAAACCCAAATCCTAGCAAGTCACCAACAGGACGTGCAAGTTAAAAGGCAAGGCATAAATATCAGTGGAAGGTGCTACTTTCAAGTCTCTGTCTGTACCAGAACCCTTGTTACTGTTTCTTTCCAATCCTAATTTCACTCTCCGCAGCGAGGCACAAGGAGTGTTTGAACATGCGGAAAGCTTGAGCGTAATTGCTGAGGTTCTGTTCAGCCGTTCCCACTCTTCTCAGCGATGGGCTCACTTCAGCGTTTGTGTGCACTAGGTAATATATTTAGAGTTTCCCATTTCAATCCAATTTGCGCGTGTTTGGCTGCAGACCAGAGCTGTGGGCACACAGTATGGAATTGTCATAAATCTGCCTGTGCTGCCTGTAAGTGCTCCGTTGCTGCAGCTGATAGTGTGTTTGCCTGATCACTTCAGAGCGCTCGCGGAGCAGTACCGCCTCTGCCCGGCAAACCTCCCAGGGACTAAATTAATGTAGCTCATATTGTATTGATTGTAGCCAATAAGTGCCTAAATGATTTGATGCGAGGCAGAGGGATTATGAAGGGAAGAGGGAAGAGGCAGCTTGAAAGAAATATGCGGTTTAATTACAGGATGAATTTCGCCAATCTGCCTCCCCCTAGGAATTTAACAAATAGGCCTAAGTGCACTTAGCTGTTCTTGACATCTGTTGAAATGATATCTGCCCATGATGAGGGAACCATGGGAATTGGTCTGAGGGTATTGTCGAGATCAGTGAGCCACGGGAAACTGCTTTTCTGTCTGCAAAATTAGACGAAAGAACAGCCTACATGAGCAGGTTTAGGTTAAGCTGTCATGATTGCAAATTCCATAGCAGAATTCTGCATTCGGATTTAATGACACTGCTTCCGTGTTTAGAAAGATGTTAAGTAAATATTAAAAATGGTGTTGAAACATGAATGATGAAATACCGTTTTAAGCTGGAGTCAAAAACTATTCATGGTGCTGCTGGTGATGGAAGCTTGATATATGCCTTTCAAGAGGAACATCCAGGTTTATACCTTTTTTTTATGATACATTATGAAACTCAGAATCTCTTAGGTAAACAGTGGAGACAGTATAAAACCCAGGGAACTCAAAAGCTGGAGCCTCAGCTTAAATTCTATGGGAAGACAAGCATGGTGAAGACTGATGTTGTGTATTTGCTCATTTTGATTACATCTATAATTCAGAAGGAGGTATAGATTGCCTAATGCTCTCTCCGACATTTTATAGTATTTATACTATTCCTCTGCAAAAGAAAACCTGGCAGTACCTTCAGAGTCCTCCGAGACAGAAGTTTCTTTGCATTATTTGAAAGCTGTGTTTTCCCGTGCTTGGAGCATTTGTGCGTATTACCTCATAAATTACTTGTAAGTCATTTTCCTTGAAAAAGTGATAGCCATTTATTTCAGGAGGTGGAAACAGAAGGTGAGACTGTACCCTACAATCTAAGCTGCATCCATGTCACTGGCCCCGTGTGTGTGTTCTGACTCTGCATTTGGCCTGTTCAAGGACTAAAATACCCACAGGATTGGGGAGGGAGGGGCAGGGAGGGGTTGTTTCTTTTGTATATATTGTAAATTCTTCTGCCAGCAGTGGTGTTTTCCTATAATTTCTGTACACAAATTGAAAGCAAAAATATATAGCTAATTTATTCTACTGTAAAAGATGATTTAGGAGTTATGACTGTAGGAAATGTTTACTGTTAGTTCTGTTACAAATATGGTATGTGAGAGCAAAATTTGTGTAACCATGCAATGTTTTCTCGGAAATGACTGTTTGAAAGTCACATCCATCTGAATTCCTGATACACTCCCCTCTTCTAATGATTGCTTGGAGACCACAATGATGTTAAATGGGCAAGCGCATAACGATGATGATAAATCACAGCAGAACTGAAAATGGAGTATTGAGTTTGTTGTATTTTTTTCCTTGCTATATTCCTGAAAACAGACATGTAAGTACACTTATATAAGTGGTGCACAAAAATAGAGAAAGAAAGTGAGAGGAAGACACACCCTTTAGCATACACAGCATACACACACCGATTTAAAAGACCACCCTAAACCGGTGATGTGCATGTCTGGATTACGAAGAGGGTTTGGCCTCTTCTGGTTCTCACTGAGATTTTTAATGAAGTTTAGCTGCTCTTTGTGAGTGTACATGAAGAGATCTGTGTGGTACCAGCAGCTGTAGGTAGCCGTAGCTGCTTTCAAAAGGAATGAGTTAAGAAATCCAGAACGTTCTCTTGGAAAGTCTAATGACACTACAATAGGCTACACCAGTGTCAAAACCAAAAACATTTCACGTATGAATTTTTCCCAGTATAGACTAAGTCATTTGATGAATTGTAATAAAATAGGATCTTTTTTTCCGTAAACGCATGACAAATTAATTTTTTTCACTTTTACATGAACACGGGGTATCCACCGTAGTGTGTCATATCTTAAAGCAACTTCAAAACAACTGTGATGTAATATATGCTCATCTAGGCTCAAATTTTGATTTTGTTCAAATCTTGCACCCATAATTAGGCATCTAAATATAATGGCCTGATTTTGAAAGAAGTGAGCACGTTTAGGTGCAGTGACTTGCTAGAATTTGCTGTGCTCTGCATTTCTGAAAATGAGGCCATATATGTAGGTAGTCTTAATATAGATTCATGAACTAATTTAAGAATTAAATAGACTTCAAATTATTGGGCTTGTTTCTCAGCTTGTGTTATCCTTAAAGGAGAAAACCAGTGATTCCTGGCAGTGATTCTTGTCTGCCTGGCACCCGCAGTGCAGGGGGAAAGGATTGCTCCTTGTTCTTGAAAGTGTATTTGAAAACTGTAGCACAGTTCAGTGTTGTATTATGTTATCCTGGTCTAAGGCACAGGCTCTGTCTTTTCTATTCCAAATTTACTAGAAACATAACGGAAAATGGTTTAGGTAGAGCACTTTCAGCAGAACTGAATTATGTATGGATAATCCAGAATGCCTGCTCTCTTCAGAGCCAGCATGTTTAAGGACATACATTACTTGCTCTGAATAAAACATATTTTAGATTTAACAGAGCGTTTATGACTGTCAAACAGTGTGTTTCTTTTTCTTCTATTATTGGTGGTATTTTCAGGGCTTATCAGA
>NW_010411076.1:92283-102679 GCF_000710305.1 Buceros rhinoceros silvestris | reverse complement strand
CACTCTTTCAGGGGTTGTTTTGCTTTTCTAATTGGAAGAAATTTTAATGATTTTAGTCATCATCGTTTTTTATCCGTAGGTTTAGATTCCTCAAGACAAAAAAAGGTATTGAAAAATGTGGTATTGCTGTCACAAAAATCACCATATAATTGTCACTGCTGATACCTTGCAATTTTCACCAGTACTTTCATTGGCAACTAAATGAGATGGAGTGACTGAAAAAAAAACAATTATTCCTCATTTAATGAGGGCTTTGTGTAATGCACAAACCAGTCCAGAAAGTCCAAACTCCAGTCTCACTGTGATCATTGTAATTCTTTACTCTCTGTTCTTCAGTTCATTCATCTTCTTATATTTAAATTTGGCATCTTTTGTTAATTGAACCTTCTCCTAATGTACTTCCGGCTAGGATGTAGATGAACCAAGATGGACCTTTAATAGTGCACTAGCATTAACGTTGCTTCTTTCAAGGTTTGGGGGTTGTGGCTGGGGTTTAAAAAAAAAAAAAAGGAAATTAAAAAAAAATAACAGGGGGGGGTCTGGGGAGCGGCTGTAGACGTAATGTACTTCCGGCTAGGATGTAGATGAACCAAGATGGACCTTTAATAGTGCACTAGCATTAACGTTGCTTCTTTCAAGGTTTGGGGGTTGTGGCTGGGTTTTAAAAAAAAAAAAAAGGATATTAAAAAAAAATTACAGGTGAGGATCTGGGTACGTGCTGTAGTAGCCAGAGAAAATACTTAATATTATTCAAAAAGACTATTCAGAAGTTGTGCAGCGTTGTACTTTTGTGTATAGGCTATGTTTTGTTAGAAAAGGACAGTAACTCAGTGTTACTGTCTGTAGAAAGAATTTTCAAATATGGATAATTATGCTTAGGAAGAGTGTGATTAAGCAGTTATTGTGGCTTATTATTTCTCCCAATGTCCCATCATTTCATTCTTCACCCACTGCGGAGAGAGGTTTTCCTGCAAGCATATCTATCTCTTGGAAGAACAGTAAGATTTAAAAAATTTATTCCAAGTTTCAGTGTGTTAGCAAAACATTAACAGTCGACTGTTAGGAATATATTTCCACATTTCATGCACGTGCTGGTATGTCTAAACTAGGAGTGAAAGTAACTGCAGTCCTGTGAAATCTCTGCATGTCCTTCAAAGCTTGGTGTGTTAAACTGCAGAATTCAGCTATCGTACTGATGGTTACTGAGCCAACCAAGAGGGTGATTTGAAAAAAGAATCCAATGATGAATTTAGTGACTTTCTTGCTCCTTCTTTTATTCATGTGACATGAGTAATTCATAAACACTTTGTGGTTTAGGCAGCAAGGTGGGAGCAGAAGTATCTTAAAAAAAAAACCACAAAAACCCAAAACCAAGAAAATCTGTAGCCAGAATGACAAATCCTTAGGCACAGCTATAAAACATACAGCTCAGTAGCACAGAGCCATAAGAATATATTGACTGTGGCCCAAACTCATCAGAAGATTGATCAATCCAGCTGACTTGCATTAATTGTGAAATAGAAAGAACGATGCGATCGATGATAGGCATGAAAGTGCAGCGGTAATGATGCCACATCTAGCTAATCCAATAATGGAGACCCTGATGTATAGCATATTGGAATTCCACTGTTCGGGCCCCTGTCACAATAAAGTATATCCTGCAATTATGGGGAAAAATTGAGCAGGCGTCAGTTGAGCCAGCCTAATCGGCCAGTGCCCCAGCAGTTTTCCTGATTAAACACTCTGTTAAGTGGCACTCAAACACTGCAACTTGTCTGCATTATAAAAGATAATCCGTGAATTAATGTGAAACTTTGTATTTTAATCAAAGCAAACTATGAATATTAAGATGTGTGCAAGATATCTAGTTAACTGTGAACGGTTTAACAATTTATAAACTGGCCTCTCCCTGTTGGCTGTGAGAGAGGACCATATGCTGGACTGAGAGCCACCAATCTCCCTTGCTGAAAATCAATTAGACTTTATACAGGCTTAAAGACCTGATGGGAAAAATAATACACTTAAGAGACCCTTAGAGAATTCAAATTCAGTTAATTTCTGTAAATGTTTGCCTATGGTCATGAATTTTAGCGTGCTCGGTTCAATGTTGATTGGGGGAAGAACTGATTTTTAGCAAATAGAGATATAAGAACAGCCAAACCTGCAGCTAAGGTTAGGAATCAGTGGTCATCTCCTAGAGAAACAACCAAGGTCCTCTCCATAATACAGCATTTGTCACACTAATAAGAACCAAAAGACTTTTAGTTCCTCAAAGTATTGATTTTTCTGCTATTGCTTTAACAATGATACTTCATTGTTAGTATTCGACTGACCCGTGTGAGCCTCCCTGTTGTCATTTTGACCCAGCTTTGCTGTTGGCTTGACCTTTTGTGTTAAGACACAGTTCTGAGCGGAGGACGCTACAAGCCTGCGCTGCCCAAGCAGGAGCACAGTGGACGATCCTGCACAGGGAACACGCGTTCTTCAGTTGTGCCCTCTCTCTGGGGCCGCATGGTCTGGGGAGCCTGCTTCTTTCTGCTGTTTGGAAAGGAACGTTTACAGCAAGAGTGGAGCCATGACTTTGCTTACTTTGCCTTATCCCTTGTCAATGGTGTTTTTTTTTTTTCTTTTTGTGGGATGATAGATGACTGGTCTCAGCTGCTCAACATTCAGAGAGGACTGTTGTTTATGTGTGGGTTTGAGCAATTACAGCAAGGAAATGGATGGCTGCCTAACCACTGAGGAAGCAGCTAAACCCATTGGTAGATCATTCTGCTTTGCCTTCTAGAAATTATTGACTGCTTTAATTCCAGTACTGGGTGGGTATTTTTATGGTTCAGCTATATAAATGTACCTCTTTACAAATACAAATGTTTGTGTATAAACCAGATGGGGGTTTTGATACTGCATAGTTCTTGAGACTCTTCAGTAGAACCTGACACCATTTCTACATCCAAATGTGGAGGGGTTTTCTGCTACTCTTGCTGTGCTTTTTTTCTTCAAAGTAGGTGCTGAGGCAGAGAGCTTTGGGGACGATTACTTAAGTAAACGGCAAGCAAAGGTTCACTTCCCTGTGTGAAGCCTGCTGGCTACAATGGCTGTGACAGCTCCAGAGCTCTGCACAACTTGCTTAAGCAGCTTTGATTCTGGAGCAGTCCTCTCCAGAAGCTGGGTGGGCTGGTGTCACCAGGAATTGTCCGGCCATCTCAGTTGAATGCCATAGTGCAGAAAACCAACACTTTGAGACTTCAGCTTACATCTTCTATTTCCTTTTCAATGTGGAGTAATTTTCTCAGTATTGCTGGGTAACTACCAGCCAGTATTTGCGCAGGGCTTTTCTTCTTCCCCTCTGAAGCTGGTTACGCTTATGGGGAATAAAATGACAAAAGAAACAAGATTCTTCACATGGTTACAGTGAGAATGCAGGGGTGAGATTGAGGAGGTGGTTTATCCTAAAGCTTCTAAATATTTCAAAGTGTTTGTTTTCAATATAAAAATGTAATTAAAAACTCTATTATATAAAGTCCTAAAACTGGTGTCAGACTGCTTAAGGTTGCTGACAGTAAAGACTGTATCTCTTGGTTTCTCTGTAATTTGATGATAGAATTAATGTTCATCATTTTTTTTCATTTAAAAATACTGTAGTATAACCAAAAAAATGAGGAAAGATGAGCCAGCTGAGATACTACCATGCTGGATTTTAATAGCATCTGTTTCTGAGAGAAATGCATGGTACGGTGTATGTTTTCTAAACATATTTTCAATTGCATGAAGTGTTAACTGTTAACTTTACACCTCCCATCATAAAAGTAATAATAAAAGGAAAGAGGAGTTCAAACTCTGTTATGGTAAATAATTGCTGTGGAACAAACCCTTGCCTTCCCTGAGCCTTTGTTCATTTCTTCTTGCCACTAGGGAATTATTTTAATACATGAAAACTGTATTCAAGTTATGTTCCAGCGGTAAATGAGATCTACTAGACCTTATTTCTTTCCAAGACAATTAATTTCAAGCCAGCCTATGTTAAAGAAAGTACTGAGCAGTGTGTTTTATAATTGCTGGGAAGCCGTACATGCAATATTAGAATAGAAATATTGGGTTTCTTTTCAAGCTTTGAGTAATCCCAGTAGACTTGCAAGCTGCTATGAATAATTCCGTAAAGTCTAAGTGGAAGAGTTCAGATATTTTCTCCCTCTCTCTTTTAGACTGCTGCAGTTATTTGAGGCAAAAAGTCTAAACACCCCAACATGAAGGAAAGTGGAAGACACTTTCAGTTAAGACAAAGTAGTAATGGGTAGCCTAAAGACATTGACCTAACCCACCAAACCGACTACAGCAATGCTTTTTTGTGCATTTCTCTCAAAGAAGTTGCTCGATAACGCCAGTCATCTGGGCAGTTAACACCACAGTATCTTGGTAACAGAGGAACTTATGCTAATGGTGAACTCTGCTGTTCGTAGCGTAATGCCATGAAACAGGTGTCTGTATCTTCGTAGGCCATTCCTTAGTCATGGAACGGTCTCCTTTGTGGCACCTCAGTTTCAAGTATCTTAAGGCCTGTGCTCTAAGCTTTTCTGCTTTTGTTATTTTTTATTTTTTTCACATATAGCTAAAACTTGGTGCATGGCAAATAGGACTGGGAGGGTGAAGGAACTTGCTTGGAAATGGCTTTTTCCATGGAAATTTGTTCCATGGAACTGCACTGACTAGATGATGTTGCTTCTGTTTGCCAGACTCAGTATTTGTTACCTTTGGTAATTGCCTTTGGAAATTTCTATGTTGTGCTCTTGAGAAAAAAAACTTCTCATGCAGATAGTGACCCTGGAAGGTCTTGTAGGCTTGCAAGTACTTGGAAAGATGATGTTCATGTTTTTCCCCCAGGAGAAGAGAGAAGAATTTTACCCTCCCCCAAAGTATTGTCTCATCTGTAGTTAGCAGAGGGGAGATTATCCAAATACAGAAATCAGTGAGCTAGTTGAGATAGTCCAGCAATGATGGACTTTCCTGGGATCAATTACTATGATCCAGATATTAAAGGGAATGCAGAATATTTCCTCTTTTTTTCCTCTCTCTTCCTATGAATACAGAATCTTGAACGCAAGAAAAGAAAGGATTTGGGTTTTTTTAACATTTCCAGAGCAGTAAAAGTCATCCAAATGACCTTCAGTTATGCTGACAACCTTCTTGTTTCTTTTACAGTCTAGACGAAGTGACATGTGCATCTGGATACCATTGGGAAGGATTGTTGACTGGTGGTCCAACTTTTTTGCTATTTAAGAGCAGAACTGCTCTCATGTTGAAACTTAGGCTCTGATTTTTAACCTCAGTTCATTATACTCTATATTTATGAGGTTTCCATACTATTTATTCCTGTTGTTGGATGTCCTTAGAGCTAAACCTAAGGTATCTTTCTTACCCACTGGTACCGTCTGTCATCATATTGCATTACAGCATATCTGTGACTCCATTTTACTGGTGACCACAGGGACAAACTTCCAGTTTTTTGAAATTTGTACAGTAAGCACTGGGAAATCATGTCAAGCTTGTCAGCAGTAATAAATGAGTATTTAAAATGCGGGGTTGGGGGTTTTTTCCATCTCATTGAATTTATGTGAGTGGCATTTCGTAGCTCACCCAGGTGTGGGCTCTCAAGCATGTGAGTGAGCCTGTGAATTAGTTCACCAGGATGTACTGGCGGTGGTGACTACTCTGCATGTACTGGGAATGGACGAGACTGCTTCCTGGAGTGCAAGTTGAGAGTGCTCATTATGGGAGAAAGACAGAACTTCAAGCACCTGGCACTTGGCATAGAATCATTCCAGCTCCACCACAATGTGGTGTTTTCTATTCCATGTAAAACCAATTTAGTTTTTGGTGGAAGTGACAGGGTGCTAACAGTTCATTCAGGAAAACGTTTTATGACTTGAAAGATTTAATCTGTGTTACCCTGATCAAAGCTGATGTTTTGTAGCTTAGTAGGAGCTGACTACCAAAGCCAAGTAGGAAGGGGAATTTCTAGGTTGTCTGGCAAAGCACTGTTTGTATGTTCCTCGGTGCCTCTAAAGAGCAGAGAGAAAAGTTTTGGAAACTTGGTTATTGGGCACTACAAGGACTCAAATGCAGTGAAACTGGGCTGCAGTATGCCGCCTTATTTTTAGAAAATAATTCCAGACATCAGAGAGACTTTATATAACCTCGTAATGAAGAATAGTTCTTTTACTGTTCTCTGGGCCCCAGGCATTGCACAGTTCTGAAGCTGGAACATGACATGTACAACAAGAATGTATGAAATCTAAGATATTTTTTTAATACCCAGATAACTGGTGAGCTTATTTTCTTCTCAGAAAGAAGAGATTATAGATATATGTTATATAATTGGTTCAGAACTATCAAATAAAACCCAAAGTGACTCTCCTCCTCCTTCCCCACTCTCCCTTACCCCCTGTGAAATGCTAGATTTGTCTGTCTGTCTCCTTATAGAGATGGATATTTCGATGTCAATAGCAAAGCTGTTTAAAATGCGGAAGAACCCATCCTTTGTTTTATTTCGTGTTTCACACAATATATTTTCCATTATATTGCTTATGGATTTGGATTTCCACCCCCACCCCCATTTTATCAATGCCTTTGACTCTCTTTCTGAAAAATCTTTCTGTCTGTCTTCGTAAAGACAGATGGTGGCAACGCTGTTCTCTCTAAATAAAAAAGAAAACAGCTGGTCAGGTGCAAGGCGAGGCTAGGCCAGCCGTGTGTGTCTGCTTCCAGTGTGGCAAAATCTCAGTAGTTTTCAGAGGAGCTGGTATATAAACTAAGCATACAGTTATCTCCCCGCTATCTGTTACAGTAAAAAAAATCACAAATAAACTATTATTTATGGTATAGTATAGATTCAGTACCTTTCCATCCTGGCCTGCATATTTAAATCCAGGCTCAACTTAAGAAAAATTTATTGGGGTCTAATAACTATAAAATACTAAGAGGGAATAAAATCAATGTTGGCCCACGCACACACACTATAAAATACGGTAGAATATTGCTTACTCAGTTGATCCAGCCCTAGGAATCAAACAGAGCGGAGAATGACTATAAAAAATATGCAGGAAATTTAAAAATCGGTTTAAGAGACGGCTGCAAATTGTTGTTTTCATAAGATCAAGGTATGTTTTAATCCCTTCAGGTGAACAGAATTCTCACTGTTGATATAGATCCAACTTGGACGGATGAAAGGTGGTTGTTTTGTTGGTTTCCTTCTTTGCAGTGTTCTTAGTCACAAGTCTCCAGGCTGTTAAACATACACACATGAATTACTGTTTCAGGAACCAAGTGAAAGGCATTTGGAAACCAAGACATCTCTGTGATGTATTTTAAGTCTGGCTTTATTTACTAAAGAATGGTGTATAGTCATTTTAACAAGTTATTGAGCCTTACCAGAATGCGAAGAGCATCATTAAGAATCAGACAGAGATACAGTGATGCTGGGATGGAGGAAAAGGGAAAAAAATACAGGAAATTCTGATGTTTCAAAACAGGTATTTTTATTATGGTGAAAGTGATTTTTAATTTTTTTTTAATTAATAACCCTTTATAAAATGGCCAGAGCTTTACCTTGTAGTTGCTCTAGAGCTGCAGATTCTCCGTGACTTTGGGCCTCCAGGCAGTGGTGCTTGGCATCTGCAGGTTCTGGGAGCCTTAGTCAGGTCCTGCATTGTGTGGAAGACTCGGGTCCCTACAAACCAACCACGCCAGGGTCTCTGTAGCTGGAGGGAAGGCGAGTGAGCTGGAAGGGCATTGTGAAGTTGAACACTCTGCAGAACTTCCCGTTGTTGTTGTTCTGGCAAGCTAATGAATGAACGTCTTTATCACCCTGCTTGTAACCAGCTCTAGGTGCAACAACACCTTTTCAGTTGCCTGTTTGGTCTCTTAAATAAGATTTTGACTGTCTCTGAGCCTGTGTGGCTTTGGACCAAAGCTGCTGTTGTATGTCCCTGTTTCCAGTGTTGTCTGCACTGGGTGGTGTTAGCACAGAGCACGCTCTTTCCCTCCGCTATTCTCCTCTTCCTAGTTGTTTTTCAGAGCTGTCCCACAGTCTTCCTAAATGTTAGAAATCCAAGACTTTCGTGCCTTGCAGCAGATGTAAGGCAAAGGCTGTGTTTTCAGTAAGGGTGTGTATTTCCTGCAAGGTTTATTTCTTTATGCAATGATGGGTGTTTGGTACCAGAAACCGTAAGTTGAGACTTGTCCATCATGGACAGTACAGTGCAATTGAGCCCAGGTAAGAATTGTTAAGCAAAAGTATCTTTTGCAATGAAAATGAATTGTTATTTTTAATGGCACGTGCCTGTTTGGGGGACATTGGGAATTTTTATCTAAGTAATAAGAAACAATCCTGTCTCAGAATATGCATAGCAGATGTAAAAGGCCAGGATTCAAGTCTCTAGAGACAATTAGAAATGAAAACAATTCCTATGACATACTGAAAAACTAGACAAGAAGCATTCCCTACCCTTTTAATTGCCGCTTATTCTGTCTCTGCAAGGGAGGTAATTGATGTTTTACTCTCACAATTGATCTCAGTGTTTCAGGTAGTTAGCAGACTGGAATGGCTTTTACATCGTAACACTAAAAATTGATTCATCTCATAAACTAATCCCAGGCTTGAAAACTTGCTAAACCTGAAGACTGCCTGGCTTAAAAATAATGAGTTTGTTTGGATCTCTAGTCCGCCGGACTAGATGGTGATTAATCTGACTTAACCACGCAGAACATCACAACACTGCTCCTGCTCTTCTAAATTCTCCCGTTCCCATTTCCCCGCAAGGGCCACCTATATCAGCGCTTTCAGGAACTCCAAATTCTTTCTGTGTGATACTTTGTTTATTCCTGTTTTAGTGACAGTAATAGTTCAGTATCGTAGACAGGCTAAAAAGGGAGTGGTTTCCAGCTTGACCACCGCTTTGGTACCCTGCGGTTGTGGAACTCTTCTCAGGGCTTTGGTTTTCCTTTGTTCCTTAATGGTATTTGCAAATAGTCTTTCCGGAAGTAAAAGGGGGGGAAGAAAGAAAGTATCTGCAGGTCAAAAAAACTCTGAGTGATTTTGCATATTTATCTTACTGCAAAACTTAGTAAAGTTAGTTCCACAAAATCTGTTCAGGTGTAAAAGCAGCAAAGGGTTGTTACAAACACTGGAAACAAAGTGAATGAATAATAGTGAGTAAAATGACAACTTGCTTGAGGCTACGACAGTGCTCCATCAAATACACAGGCTGTGCCACCATGCTGTGAGCATTTCATCCTCATTTGCATGTGAGTAATGGACCTTTAGAATTGTGCATGCTAACTCTTGTATTAATCATGTATTTTATTATGTGATGTGGAAGTTATTTAATTTGATTTATACTGTGCTGCAATGAAAACATACCGATAAATATATAGGCGGGAGAGGTGCTCCCCCCCTCCTTTGTGTGTAGAGCTATAGCTAGATAGATAAGGAGATGGAGTTCTTTATCCTTGATGATTTTCAATCTGGGTTAAGGTATGGCAGAAAAATGAAGACATGTATAGCTATACGAAAAATAAAAGAGGTTAGATTTGTTGGAAAAATACATGATATTTAGACCTTTCATGTATATATAGTAAAAGATTTCTATCCATCTTCTAGATGGACACGACTTCAGGTCAGAGTTTACTTCACCTCAGAGTCACAAAGTTTTTCACAGGTGTTGGGAGCAGCACTTCCATGCATAAGGATCGTGTTTGATACATCATTAAAATTATTGCAAAAGGTCTGGGCACAATAGAATTTTGAAGCTACAGTTTGGAGCTTGTTATCGCGGAGGTCATTGAAGAACGTGACATTTCGTTTGTCACGTGTGCGTGGGTGTGCAAGCACATGCACGCACATACACAAATTTAAACTCTTCCTTCTCCTTTTCTATTTTTAGGACAGTAAGGCCATTGCTGTGGTCTCATTAAAAGGAGGAAGAAAATGTTTAAGTTTGTCATCTGCACCCGATTTTTGCCAATGACTGTTCATTTTCTTAACAGAAAAGCAAAGAACACGTTAAATGAGACTTACTGGTTCAAGGTAACCTCAGCACTTAGGAGCGAGAGGAATATAGGGCCCAAACGGATGCTCTTTGTATGACAATCTCTAAATGTCTGTCATTGTTCAGTGTCAAGGTTTCTTTCGGAAAACTTTAGAAGTTCTGGAGAGAAATGTTCCATTGCAGCAAGAGTTCCACTGCCACTAAAAGTATATTGCTAATTAAAGTTTATTGACAGTCTTTGTAACGCGTTCTGAGAACAAGTAAAAGCACTGCGTGGATATTGAATGTGAGGCACTGCATCTTCTCTAGCTAGTTAAGCTGTTTAGGAGAGGAGATTAAAGGACTGTGTC
>NW_010411076.1:75631-92170 GCF_000710305.1 Buceros rhinoceros silvestris | reverse complement strand
TTTCCCTACGTGCTGATTGGATTTGAATGTTGTGCAGAATAAAACACTTCCCTCTCCGGATACCAATGCTGCAAAGACTCAAAGAAACTTTGGGTTTGCCTCTCACTTTGTCAGTTGGTAGCCATGAACAAACTGGGAGGTAAATTGGGAGGTTAAATACTGCTAAGGCCTAAAGGGTACCTCTCCCCAGGAAGGAAAATAATTTTGACTATTCGGAAAACAATTCTTTCAAGCGGGGGAGTTCCTTAGTCGAGCGAGGGTGTTCAGCGTTACTTCAGCTGTGTGTGAATATAAATGCAGAATTGACAGATCCTACCTCTCCAGAGTCTCCTCCTCATCAGAGACAGACCTGCACGCACTTAGCCATGTTCAGCCATGGCACCACGTGACTTTTTCTAACTGATCAAGCTGCGTGGTCCACACTGGTGGGAGTGGAAGCTCTTCAGGCATTGCTCTGCTCCACTGCCAGGTGGGATTCCTGGTTTTGCATGTGGTAGTTGAGCCCAATGCATGCTGCAGATCTTGGGTTCCTCGAGCACTGTGATTGCTGTGCACCCCCAACAGAGCGAAAGAGCGGTGCAGAGGGGTTATTCATGGGGGGTACTGGGCGCAGTCTTTACCAGGCTGCCTTTTTCCCAGGGGAACAAGTAGGTAATGATCACAGGTTGCAGAACAGGTCTCTAGAAAACTCCATAACTTGGAGCAGTGCACAGATACCTGTGTTATCCCATTGAGACAGAACCTGGCAGACTGTAATTTGCATCTCTGTCTCCTGCTAGTGGCATCATCTGAGGCTAAATATAGCCCGTGTTATTCCGAGGTAATTCATGCTCACTTTATTCTCTTTTACTGCTGCGTTTTGTTCTCAATACTGCTGTGTTTGGTGCTGCAGTTATCTTGGGATCTTTTTCATAAATACTAGAAGATAATCAACCGTTAATTGATAACTCATCTTAATGCAGACATAGGCAGTAAAAAAGCATTACTGATTTTGCTTATCTTTCTATTTAGGCTTATAGACTAGTTTGGGTTGGAAGGGACCTTTATAGGTCATGTAGTCCAAATTGAAATCCATGATTTCTTCCTGGCATCACCACAACTTGCTGCTAGTGATTACTGAACGATCTTTAGGTGCAGGCAGGAGAAGCGTTTGCTGTGCCTTACCACATCTCTGGAGCGCTCTGAATCACAGAGAATCTATGATCGCTTTTGTAAGCACAAGGAACTGGATGAAGTTATTCTTCAGGTGGTTGCTAGAAGACTTTCACCCTTTCCATCTCTAAATCTAAAATTACTCATGTTGGTAGTAGAGTTTCTCTGCCATTCTGTTGCTATAAGCAAGGGCAAAGCACTGCCTTTGATGCGTAAGATTTTCGGTGCAAATCAGAACAAAAAGGGATTTTTACATGTACTAGTATCAAGAGGTTGTTCCAAATGTTCTGCCTGCTTGTACAACCTACAGTTTCACTGGGTAATATTAGCTCAGTTTAAAAAAAAAAAATGTGTGGGAAGTTCTTTATGGCATGTTTGGTCTTACTCTAGCTGCCGCCTTAACAGACCAGTATTAACTTTCTGTTCACACAATGAGCAACTATTCTATGCAAAACGGAGTTTTCACTTAAAACCTGTCTTAGTTTTGTGTATGTTCTTAGCCTGCAGTTCAGTCATTGTCTCTGTCAATTATCTTAACAGCAAAAAATCTACCACGCAGCTCATCACATTTTTTCCTTTAAGTAAGTAATGCAGCCCCTTAGAATTAATTTCAAAAGCTGGTAGCAGTACCTGATACTCAGATGTTAATTAATATATCTGATTTTTTTTATTCTGTCTTTATACTAGCTCTAGAGTTTATCGCTTAATTGGTATTAATGCCCCGTCTGCATTTTTTTTTTCCTCTGGATAGAGACTTTAAGGAAAGAGGTTTAAGATCCATTTTCCGGAAGTTACAAGATTTTACAAGAGTAAATTCTTAAAGTAACAATATGCTTCTGAAACAGATTATCTGTGCTGCAGTAGATTGTGTAATACGCCAGGCTTGGTCTGGTGGTGTTTGCATTCTAAGATAATATACCTTTAATTCTGTACTGGTTTTTGCTTTAACATCATGGTATTTTTAATTGAAATGTTCTTCGTGTCCGTTTATTCTTTTTAGTGCAGCGCCTTTGCCTTCTGCTTATTCCGTGTACTTCTGGTGTTATGCAGAGAAGTTAAATAAAATGTGCTGTAGCTAGTCTTTTATGTGTAAAAGGAGTTTACATCTGAATACTAAGTATAGATAATAAAGTTTCTCCTGGGTTTGTTCCATGCAGAATTTAATACACGCAGAACATGCATGCAGAAAGTCATTTTGAGGCTTTACTGCAAAAGTGCTTTTTTGCAAAAAGTATTTTTAGAGACCTTTTTCCTAGTTTATATTAAAGAATATTGCCAAGTCATTTCCAGTATAAATGCACCAGTGCCTTAATGTTCAAGCATTAGTCACGTAGTTTAGATGCAAAATAAACATAAACCAGTTTTTGTCTTCATGGCACTTTTCGCAAGGGCGTACCAGAGACTTGAGAAGTTCCAAAACTTCTTACCAAAAAAAATGGGGAGCTGCTCATGTAGTAGGCTAGGAGGTGGGAGCAGGGGGAAAGCTGCAGTGTGGCTGGTGGTGTGCCACCTTGCCGGTCTTTTACTAAAGCGGCGTCAGGAAACAAAGAGCTTCCAGGCTGTTCAAGTTGCCTTGAATGCGCTCCGGAAGCCAAAGGTGAATTCAGGGACACGGGTGTCTTTGTGATCTGCAGCACGCTTTAGGCAGATAGCTATGGAAGGCTGTTTTAAAAAAAAGGTTTTTCAAAAAAGCAAAACCAAAAAAGCCCCAACCCCCCAAAAATGTATTTGCCATGTAACAGTGTTGGTAGAACTGTATAAATAATGTTGCTGAAAAAAACATATCTTAGCCTGAGGCCAAAAAAAGGTGAAAATTGGACTTTGGGATTTTTTTAATTGATTAAAGGAGCCGTTTTATACAAGGAAATAATTGCCTACAAACTGTGGTGTGGTGTTTTTGGTTTTTTTTTTTAGTGTTCTTATTTTATTTTTGGAGATTCTCTACTTTTGTCTCAATAAAATTATCCTGTTTGGAATATTTTGCTAATTGGAGGGTAAGAAGAAAAGGAGAGGCAGAAATGCCTATAAAACCATAGATTATTTTTTATGGAAGATGAGATGGTCCCCATTTGCATTTACAGCTTTACAGGGATTGTAGCACTATAGGCTCTTTTTCTTTTTTTGATGGAAATGCTTAATCTGAGCTCAATGGGCCATAATAATTGCCTGTTTCTTCCAGTAGAAATAAACCCACTTGTATGCGACACTTGAAACCTTAGCTCTACTTAGAATTACGCACAGAGTTCCAGGCAGTTCTTCACCCAAATATATTTATGACAGCAGCACGAGTCAATATACAATACCAAGCCAAGGGCATTTGAGAATAAATCAGTCCCTCTAGCTACTGCTAGAGCACGATAACTGATGGTTGTAATAAAACCCCATGAAATTAAAATTCTGTGCGTGCAGACATACATACCTAGCCAAGAGAAACCTGAAGCGCTCTGTTCTGGAAAAATTTGCATATGCAGAGACATACACATTCTACACCCCTTTGTATTAGTAACACAATGTACACAAAAAGTCTATGGTTTTCAGCACTGCGTTGTCTTATTAGACTCTCTTCAGTATTTGGAGGCTTTCGGGCGTCATATGCAGATAAAATTATAGGCGAGTAATAGAAGAAGAGGAGGACGGTCCCTCTTACTTGTTGAGGGAGAAATATTCTTGATTTTATGTTGGTGCTGTAAGTCACTACCAAAGCCTCTGAAAACCCGACCTCCAGTTCAAATCATCCTATATGTTTATGCGGTAACTGATATTTTTACGAGGCTTCTGTTGTCAAGCACCCCAGGCTCTCCTCTGGGTCACTGTGAGCTCTCGAGATGGACATTGTTTCTTTATTTGTGTCTTGGGTTTTCACAGGAAGTACTGAGAAGCCATCTTACATTAATACACAGCATTATTGATACACTGATGTACAAGCCCCTACTCTTTCCATATACTAGATGACTTGAAGCATCGTTTTTTCTGAATTCTGTAAAGCGATGAGATAATAAAAACTAATATGTAGTAGAGTGATGCAAGGGAAGTGGTGATTTCCAAATGCAGTCCACCAGACAGCAGTGTATGGTGTATCTCTGCTTGTAACTCAGCTTTTCTGTGCAATGAGGCAAGGAAAAAATCTGAGCATTTAATTTTTAAGAAGAGTCTTTACAAGTCAGGGAAGTATTTGATGGGAGAAAACACTGATAGATGGAAAGGGTATGAAATGGTGTGGACTGTCTCATAGTACCCAGTGAAATACACAGCTGGTGCAACTGTGACAGGGTAGTCTATGGCTTTTGTTTCATCCATTTAATCTAGGTATGAATGAGGAGAAATGCGAGACCTCAGTCAGATGAATAAGCAGTTACTGATTGCAAAGTTACATTCTGGTAAAAGCATGGAGATTGTGATCAATGCCAAGTCCTTTGCATCTGACTCTCGTGTTCCACAGTCCGTATGTAAACCATCCTTTCCTAATGAAAAGAGGCATACTGTTATCATTTAGCTAATCATATTTGCATTGTCCTTTCTGAGGTGGAAGAAAGTTAAAAAATGTTGGAGGGCCTTTCCTGGAACTGCTGTTACGATGGGCATCTTATGCTGCACAGAAAATTGTGGATAAGGAATTCGGTGTGACTACTCACTAGAAACTGGATGGCTTGATAGACGTGTTTTTCAGAAGAGAGGCCAAGTCTTTTTACTACAAACGTTTGTTCATAGTAAAATACCTAGAATATAAAAGACCAGATGTTTACTGCTGATCTTTCAACTGGGAGCACTGGGACTGTGCTCCATTTCAAATGATCTCAATCCTGGAAGTATTCTGAACTTGTAAATGCAGAACAAATGCTTGGGAATGGTGTAGTGAAACAAAAGTGGTTTTACTTTTAGATTTTAAACAGAGTTTTTCTGTAAATAACCCTCTCACCATCATGTTGTTCTTTGCCCCATCAGCTAGACCCTTTCTTTAAAACGGCAGCAAATCTCCTCCTCCAGTGGACTGTTGGTTTTCCTTACCAACTCGAGCAATACTGTTACTGTCTCAATCTGTCTGCTGCGTCCGTAGGTGGAGCCTATTTGCTATTTGTCTTTCTGTTTCTTCAGAGCTAGAGCTCGCATGTCCCGATGAGGAGTGGATGAATGACAGATACATTTAAAAGATCTTTAATGTCTCCCACCTGCGGCTGTTACCTAAAAAACCCTAAACCACACTTCCCCATTATACGAGTGTTCCTGAACTCACCAGGGAATGACACCAGAAGGTTGCTCAGGATTTCCAAAGGGTCTTTTTTTTGTTTGAAATGATGGAGCCTGACAGCATGAGTGCCTTACAAGACTGTTGTCTTACAAAAAGACCTATAGTCATGAACTATTGTTCAAGTTCTTTGAAAATTTTTTCTTGATGGCATCCTTTAAAGAGAATCAATATTTTAGGCATTCTTCCACTAAACTCTGGTATGTGGGAGCCTGACATAATGACACTCAACATATTGACCAGGTTCTTCGTGCAGCCTTGAGCTAAAAGAAATAAATAGTTCATTGCCTATGGTTCAGTCCAGAGACATAACGAAGTAAATGTAGGATTGAGACGCGATGTGTTTAAAATTGCAGAATACGCACAAGGTTTGCTTCTAGGGTCTCTCCATCATTAATTAAATATGTTGTGGCTTTCAGTTTTTCTCGTTTATCTGTGCAGGTTTACATATTGTAAATGCATTATTTATGTTTTCCCTTAAGTGCTTAGTACTGTCAGGATGTTTCTCTTAAACTGGCACAGATAGCAAAAAAGACAAAATGAGAGACCAAATTTGGCACTGGTTAGCTGCACAGAAAGCCACTTGTGCCCAGATGAGTCTTTCCCAGATGTACTTTGATAAACTTGAACAGATAAATAGAGAGGCAGACAGACAAACAGATCGATGGCATCATTGTTTGAACTACGAAAAATGTTTTTTCACTAAGGAAAGTTTGGTTTGTTTCAGTTTTTCTTCTTAATCTCATCCTAATAACACCTTATTGCTAAACCTTGATGCTTTTCTGCTGGAAGGCTTCTAATGTGAGGGGTGAGGAGGAAGCTAATCTGCGTGGATGTTCACTCTGAGGGGAGCCATCACTGAAATGGATTATGTTGTTAGAGCTAAAACATGCAGTTTGGAATTAACCCTTTGCTGAACTTTGAACAAAGGAAATTGCCACCATTGCTGTGTCCTGCATATTGCGCCATCATCATCTTCCATTTCTCTTACTAAGCTGAATGCCACAGATGTCATGGTAGGTTGAGTCAAAATATGTTTTAAAATGCAATTCTCACATTTGTATGAAAGCTGTTTGTTTTAAAATACACAGCTGGTTTTGTTTTTTACTCTGTTGCCAGATGTGGTGCAGCAGCTGGCTGTTGAAGACACTGTCACCCTCTCCTGTCTTGTTCATCTCTGTTCCTGTTCACTCTTTGCCTCTCTGCTGTATTCTGTTTGTAAATAATTCTTTTTAATCTTAAACAGCGTTTCCCATTCTGGGCTCTGTGATGTTGCATATTTGTCAATTTATGTTTATGGCCTTATAGATGACTAATTAAAACACAGAATTAATTGTCTCTTTAAATAGTCAGTAACTATAACCATTGTGCCACTCTAGGGATGTTTGCTATACTTTTTTTTCACAAATATTGTCTGTCTTTCACTCTGAAACTTCCCCCTCCCCAGCACCACCTTTGGTTTCCCAGCACCCGGTGTTAGCGGGAGCTTGTACAATTCTCCTGTGAAACCAGCTGGGCTGAGCCAGAACAAGGTCTGTCAGTCCGCGATAGCTCCTTTCTGCGTGCCTGTGGAAGAGGGGAACAAATCAGGCTCCTCTAGAGTTTTCCTCCAGCATCCAGGAACTTTGTGTGGCCAAGGAGTGCATTTAATAATATTCCATACATTTTTCTTGCCTTTTTTCTTATTTTTTTTTACACAACGCCTACTCCTTTATTTACACATTGTGTGAAGAATCATCTTTGTACTTCGTTTGGCTTGAACTGGCCACCTATTATTTTCATTTGTTGCCATCTAGTTGTTGTTTGACTTTTGGTTTGGGGTTTTTTTTTGTTTATTTTTTAAGGTGAAGCAGCAATCGTTCTCACTTTTCCATCTCCGCGTTAGTTATGATTTCAGACACCTACTCCCAGCCGTCTCTTTTCCAGGCTGAAGTATTCTGGTCTTCCTACTCGTTCCTGTCTAGCATGTATTTCCTTTTCTGTAACCACCTTTGTCACCATTCTGTCTGAAGACAGAAAGCCTGTAAATCTGTGCAGTTAATGTGAGGTCAGAGCCAAAAGTTTCATCTCCTGGGGAAGAGGACAACACGCTCTTTTAAGGGTGATGTTAAATGTACTATCCAAATATATTTTCTGCTATATAGAAATAAAATACTAAGTATACATTTCAGAAATTCTTTTCAAAAGATGCTTCACAATCATCTCAAAAGAGCCTAAACTAATCCTATAGTTTGCAGCTGCTGTGGAATAAACAAAATATCTTTGTTGTTTACCTGAACATTTGATCAGTGTGTCCAGGCTCACCAATGTGATGGAACGGATGACATGGGAATTGTTGTAAATCTCTCCTTGTTTGTGTATTTTATCAGAGAGACTAAACTTGTGAGCTATGTTGTCTATGCAGTGCTCAGGTAAGAAAATGGGAGGACAAACGCATTGCAGATGAGATGGCGGGATTATCAAATTCCCCATCCCGTGGCTGTAAAACAAGAAGTGTCAGGTTTATGTTTCTTCCGAAGTACAGTGAAGTGTATGGCAGCGTTTTGAATAGTCCTTACTTCCTGCTGAGTGCTGTGCTGAACATCTTTTCTATTTGATGACACTTTTGGCTTCTTCTGAAGCTTTTGAAATTACTATTATTGTTACTAATTGAGTATTAGTAGTACTTAACGCCTACAAGGATTATAGTTCTGCTGCAGGCAGGTTATGAAAAATACCCATGTTGCAAAAGCTGTGCTCTCTAGGCATCTGATTGGAGAAAACAGGCAAATTTGACAGGAGATGCAAAAGAAAGTTCAAGAAAATGACGCTGAATTCCATAAAAAGCAATCACAGTATTTTGGCATTCTCTAAGACATTGCATGTTCTATTATGTTCTCCATTTCCCCCCTTTGTTTTCTTCAGTTAATCACGGTGGTGTTTGTTTTCTTTTTTTTTTATGCATCATGAGAACCCTGAGAAATACTTGACTCACTGATAGGGGTGACACACTTCTAGGAAAATAGCTGGTGCACCTGGAACACAGGTGAGGGACTGCAGGACTGGCAGTCTTATCCAAAGAAGCTGACCGGCGAAATATTTTAAACGCAAATCATTCTGGATGTTGTTTAGTTTGCTAAGTGGAGCTCATGTGCTATTAGTTTGGCAGATGGCCTTCCTCATTCCTTTGTGCACCCATTTATCTGTGGAAGAAACCATAGTGATACCTGTCTTAGGTTATGGCTGCTCAGGACACCCCTGGATGCAGTAGTAGTAGCGTTGTTACGTTTATAGAGTATGTTCTGCAGACGGAACAGAGGGGGTAACTTTAGATGGTTATGATTTGAAACTTGTTGGTTGTAACACGTGTAGGACCATTGTCAAAAAGAGCTACTCACATTTCAATAAATGTTTTTTCTGAAAGTTGGAGGTAAAATACATGGTGCGCAGGCTGACATAGGGAAAAACCTAATTTGTAATAGTAAGAAACGCACAAAACCCGCAAAGCGAACAAACAAAAAAGAAAAACCAAAACAAAACTCCCTTCAAACTTGGACTTAGATGATCATTGTAGGACCCTTTGAACTAAAATATTCTCTTTAGTATTTTTTAAACGATATGAGTAGATGCATCTAGAGCAGATTCAGATCTAAAATTAACTCTTGAGACCTACACAAGTACCCTGATAATGGTTGCTGACGGAACTTTGAAGTAATTGATAAATGGTGTGAAGGTGGGAACTTTGACTAATGGAGTCATTAGTCTGCAGGAGAAGCGCTTTAGCTGTGCATGGATTTTCAGTCTTTAGGGCAAGACCGTAAATAGACCTGTGCTGGATTCCTCTACTGCTTGTTCCCTGCTAGAGGACTTTAAGAAAGTGTTTTAAGATGAGCATTGGTTGTTATTAGATTTGTATTTTCATTTAGGGACTCCGTTGTAAAACTTCTGCTGTAAATATGGTAGGTGTACTTGTAACTCCTTAGGACTCGCTGTTCTGTGTTGAACATGGGCTGGCAGTTCTTCTCTTTCCCAAGTAACATCACTTCGCCTGAGAAGTTCACCTTTTCATCATCACGACAAAGTAAAAATACCTCATACCAATGGGTATTGGTTCATGGCTTAACTTTGAAAAGTGTACTCCCAAACTCTGAAAATATCCTTAGGAAACATCCCCTCGGATTTCTTTTGCATATTTTAGGGGTTGTGTTTGCCATGCGCATTAATTACAGATATGGCAGTGATTACGCTTCCAATGCTAATGACACCTACTAATGATTCTGAAAGTATTCTTTATTTAACAACAAAACCCAACCAAACAGAAAAAGCTCTCAGCACAGGTTGGATAAACCAACACCTGAGTGCCTTCCTGCACTGCTGGCTCCACAAATTGTGCTGCCATTGGCTGATGACTCGTGTCTTCTGTTCCTTGGTAGGGAGATCTTGCCCTGCAACCAGCTCTCCCACTCTTAGAGTGTTTCTCATAAACCTGGCAGGACACAAAGACAGCAGAATGGTAAAACTATGCAGTGGAATCAAGTCTTCTTCAGTGTTTTTTTTATACCAGATCAGAACTGGAAGCTGCCATAGGAATGTGTTTTATCACTTCTCAAAGCTTCTGTATCTTTATTTCTAAGGTGTGCTGTGAATATAGCACGGTAGCTCAGTGGGGTATTCAGAAACATCACACAGGCTTGTGATAGAAGAGAAAGAGGGGGAAGCTCCTGGAACTGAACTGCTGAGGAAATACTTAAAATCTCAGAAATGCCTTTATATTTCAGACTAGTGATGAATTCTGGTGTTACTTTCCTTTTGACCTTTGTAAACTTAAAATAGTAAGTCAAAAAACACTACTTGTTTGCAGTGACAATTCTGTCTAGATCCACAACCTGTTCCGGTTCGTGGCTGTGTTTCCAGTATTTATTTGGGTAAGCGATCTAGACCTAGCAGCTTTGTTGTGGCAAGAATGCTATGCTTTCAAAGCTGTCGTTTCTTCTTCTTTCTTTTTTCCTCTTGTAGAGTTCAAAGCAACAGATGAACTGTGAAAGAGAACAACTAAGGGTAAGTGCAGCGATATGCAAAATGTTGTGTTTCTCTGAAAGATAAACAGACTCCAGTTTGTGCTATGGATAGGTGGATTGCTTTATTTTAGAGGAACATAGTTAGCTCGCTTGTTGCTAAATATTGTGTGTATCTCTATATAAGCCAGTTACAGTGGGTGCAGGTTTTTCTTCCATAATTTAGTGAGATTCGGCAGTGAGTATTTCTTTACGGGAGCTCTCTTGACACTCGGTGTGCTCTCCCTATGGACCGCGTGAAGCTCTAGTAGTGGTAAAGGTCTCAGGCTTTCTCCACAACTGTCTCCATCTTTCACACTAGAAGACGCTGTCCTTTGGATTTTTTTATAGAGCGTGTGCTTTCAGAAGGAGATCAGTGCTGAGAATGTGAGGGGGCTGGCAGAAAAGGGCCAAGTGTTTTAGTCTGTATGTTGGGTGTGTACAATCTGTACACAAGGTGGAGTTCCTGAACCCTTCAGGCTGCTGAACTCTATTTTGTTTTCACCTTTTCCTATGTTAAAGTGACAATGTTTTAAACAGGTCCCTGTTCCCATTACATGACACGTAGGATACATATCTCTACAGATGCTTTTTCATCACAAGTATTTCCGTGTTCAACAGATTGATATTAGTATTGGTTTGGAAAGGCATAGGAGCTTTTATTAAATAAAAAACAAAAAATTGGGGCCATACTTGGTAGGTATTTTCTTGAAATCCCATATGCAAGTAGAGGGAGAGGCAGGCCTAAAGGAACTTTATGCGAACACAAATATGATTGGAAACAGAAAAAGCATTTTTTTGTTCACAGTTTACTAACCATCAGCAGTGCCTGCATGACTTGCATATGTGAAGAATATATCTAGTTTTAAAATAAGTAAGTTGTGCATTGCTCTTGAACATGCAGACATTCATTAGATGAGCTTCATCAACATGTCTAGATGCTTCAGCTGGTCTTCACCCTATTTGCAATGGGATTTTTGGTAAACAAGTTACGCAAGAATGATGCATCACCCATTGTCCTTGATTCTTTTCTTGCGGATAAGTGACTGCTGATATGTGACTCCAGCTCGTACTGAAGCTGGAGTGACAAAGCTTTGTTTTATCAGTAGTAATGTCTCAACAGAGCAGCTGTCAAAGTTAAAATAGTGCAGTAGTACCTGAAGGACGATCTTTTCAAGAGGCAGCAGTGCCATGAGAACAAAGAAAGTTTTCCTTTAGTTTTATTGCTTTTATTAAGTTTTCTTCTTCGAACGAAGAAAAACTTTGTTTTGAAATGTAATGGGGGAAGGCCCCCAGCTCTTTCAAGTAAATACATGTGATTTTTCCAAGTAGTGGATAAAATGTGGTGCAGTAAAAATTCCTTCCATTTTTGTGTTGCAGTATTACACATTTACATCTGATAGTGAGCTCAGTGCTTATGATTCCTTTGTGTCATATCAAAATGTGGCTTTTCATGCCACCTTAGGAAAAAAACCAGGTCTCTAACCTGCTAAGATAGAGACATCTCCACCCACTGCTGCTGTGATGTTCCCGTTACCTGAAATGCAGTTATCAGTGTAAATGCTGTTCCTGAGGCGAGGTTGCAGAGACAGCAGTGCCAAGCCCCCAACCCCCCCACAGAGTCAGTGCGTGCAGTACAGAAACCAGAGCCACCAAGCAGTCTCCCACAGACAGGTACGGAGACAGCCACAATTACAGCACGGCTGAGCCGTGCCTCTTGCCTGGTCTTCAAACCCCCAAACCTTTATCAGTGCCCAGAATCTATTCTAGTTTCCAGCAGCTCATTTGCTGTGACAAAAAGTCACAGTGAAATTTCAATATCCTGTGTGGAGAGGTTTTGGTCATGGTTCCATGCTGGTGCCTTTGACTCTCCTTAGTCATGCTGTGAACAGCCGCCACCCCAGTTCTGCGCCTTCAGCACTCCCAGGATTTAACTTGGCCACGCTGTCCCTTTTAGGCTGGCTTCCCAGCTGAGCAGTGCTGCTAAGGAATGTTTAACTGGCTGAGTTTAAATTTATAGACCTGCGAGATTTTCTTCTGGGATTTGTGCTTTGGACGTGAGGCAGTCTCAAAATACTGTTTCATCCCAACTGAAAGAATTGAAATATAACAAGAGAACAAGATTAAAATAATGAAAAGCTAATGTCTGTGTTTAACTGAGTTAAAACTAGGTTGTCCCTAGATCGTCTCATAATACAATAACAAAAGACATGCTATCTTCCACCTTCCTTTCTAAGTCTAAGGCATCAATGTGTCTGCCACTCTCCTTTTTTCATTCTCCACTCCTTCCTTAGTCTACAAGTCCTAAGAAGTTGCAAAATAAGGGCACTTTAGAAAAGGCTTGTTCAAAGCATAATAATGCAAATAAATAATTAGGCATTGTGTGGCTATAGTAAGACTTGGATATTTCTTTCTATAATCTTTTATGCAGACGTTTTTCACCTCTTAGCTGTTTTATTTAAATTCTAAATGCAGAGTTCTGGAATAAAGCGTTTAGAGTAATGAAACTCGTATTCGTATTGGAGCCTCTGGCCATTACATGTTGTATTTAGAATGATCTGCAGTTCTAATAATTAAAGAAGTCTGTATATTTTAACCCTTTTCTGCTCAAGCTTTGAATATGACAGTGACCACAAGTTGGTCACTTACTTGCTTTGCCAGCCTGGCACAATGCCCAGCCATTAATGTTTATAGCTGAATTGTTTAAATGAGAATCCATACAGAAAGCTATGGGGTTTTAATCGCTAGCACAGGTGGTTGGTTGGTTGTTTTGCTTTGTTAGGTTTTTTTTTCTGATATATAACAAGCTGACTTCAGTGTGTTTCTATCTGATTAAAAAGAAAACAAACACAAAATGACAAAGCATTAATGCCATTTAAGTTTTCTTTCCTCTTGTAAATTATTTTCATTAGCATATGCTGCCTTAAATATTATTTTTTCATGTTTCTGTAATTACTTTTTGCTTTCTAATCTGGCTTCTTTTAAATCAAATTATACTAAAAAAATAATGTGTCTTTAAGGGAGATTGGCTCATCAGTATCACTGTTTCCAGCTCCATCCACACTCTGCTCTGTGTCAGTATTTCCTTTATGAAAATAATGATGCTGTGTAGTCCTCACTCTATTCTGTGTTCTCCAATCCTGATTTATAAGTCTCTTCTTGGACAGATACACCCCGTCCTCTGCTCTGACTCTTTCCTACTGCCACTTGCTGTGTGATGAGTTGCTGTGTGGAGCTGAATGCCACTGTCTTTCTGATGCATTATAAAATGAGCTGTAAAGACACAGAACTCACAGCTTGCTCAAAATAATTTAAAAACACTTTTTTTCTCCTATTTGGGTCTGAAAAACAGGCTTTGAAACATGAATGGTACAGGTTATTTAAGGCTGTCAAGGATAGGAGGGTACCAGCCCTAGGTAGAAACAGGCTGTAGTACATAAAGCTGTAAAGAGCAGCAGCAACAGCCCCAGAACTCGTGTCTGCTGCTGCCACTGAACCTTCCTTGCTGCTTTGACTCTATCCTGGGATTTTTTTTTTTTTTTATCATAGCCTAAGGACTTTATTTAACTTACAGGCTACGTTAAACCTTACTAAGCTTTACCCAGCCTTCCTTTCAACTAAGGAATTACTGTTTTGCATTTTCAACTCAACTGAGTTGTTTAAAGTGAACTTCTGTTTCTGTATTTACATGCAGGAGTTTGGTTATATAAGCTAATGCTTTTGCTCCTTGTGCAGCGCTGCTTGATGAGCTCTCTAAGGTGGGCCAAGAGCAATTTAAACTCTAATGTTAGAGGGTTTATAGATGTTCCTGTGAATGCCGATGAGGCCTAATGGTAAATGGTGTGATTAACTTCCTTGATCTGAAATTTTAAGTGACCTAGTTATTGCTCTAATTAACAGCTTCTTTCACGTGTACTTATTATCAACATGCATTATACGCAGCCAGAGTTCCTCCTCTGGTCTGAAATATGGGAAGGGCAGGGTCTTACTATC
The DNA here is from genome assembly GCF_000710305.1 of Buceros rhinoceros silvestris. NCBI lineage: Eukaryota > Metazoa > Chordata > Aves > Bucerotiformes > Bucerotidae > Buceros > Buceros rhinoceros. Next base: position 77,749 of record NW_010411076.1, on the reverse strand, counting down.
CTACTGAATTTAATATCGACTTATATTTTTTATAATACTGTAAATTTCAAGGAGACAAACAAGTTTTGCATTTAATAGCGTTCTGTTTATCTTTTCTATAGTAAATGAAATAAGCTGTGACATGCAGCCCAAAAGTGATGCCAGATAGAGGGAAAACAAAAGCAAATTCATTTATGTCCAGCATAATTTTTGAGCAACCGTAATCCCGCAGTATTTAACTTGCTTTGTGCAATGCATGGTTCATCGGGTTGTAAGGTGCTTCCCTCTGCAGATGGGGTGTTCCTGGAAACTTCGTAAAGAAAAATTTTGAAGCTCATCATTTTGCTGTCAGCTTTCTCCAGTAATCCGCTGAGAACTCTCGTGTGCCGTGTTCCTCTGATGCGCTAAGGAGGTAGATTGTGATTCAGTTGCAGATGTGAATATTTTAATCAGTTTGAGTTTAGCGGGAAAAACCCCCAACTGTAAAGAGGAAGAGAATCAGAGTAGAAGTGAAGTTGATGTTATTTTTTAGCATTTTCTGAAATAATTTACTATTGTGATAGTATAGTAGAACTTCTGTGATGACTGGTCAAAGAACCTGTGGTTTCAATCTCTGCCCCTTCCCATGCTGGGCTGGAGAAAAGGGGAGGTTTAGAATCTTGTTGTGGTTCCATAAAAAGTAATTCACAGCATCGTTTGGAAAAAAAAAAATTATTTGAACTAAGATCTGAAGAATAAAAGAATCATGCACCCAACTTGTGAGGAGAGAGATTAATTGTAGGCATGTGATGTCATTTAAATTTTCATATAGATTGAAACTCGTGTGTGCAGAAAAAGGCAAGTGATGACATGTGGTAACAGCCGCTTTCAGTCCTGCTGGCAGTTCTGGAATGCTTTGGGAGCCCTCCTAAGCACAGAGACCTGCTGAAGATAACGCTGTCTCCAGTTTGTTGTTTGATAACCACGGTTGTTTTAAGAAGTAACTCTGTAACAATGGCTAGGTAATGAAGATTGTTCCGTCCGGCGTTTAAAGTGAGGGAGGCCATCGCTGTGAGGGTGCTGTTATCCTCAGAAAACGCTCTGCTGGTGGTACCACGCTCCTTTGGTCAGCAGAGGAAAGAATGTGCATAGCACTTCCCTTTGGGTAGTGATGGTGCTGCTCATGTCGGGTTTCTCTTCTGAATTCTTTCAGGGTCATAAAAAGCCTTCAGGTATTTCCCTTGTTGCTGCTGCTGCTGGAATGTCGTTCAGAAAACCTTCCTTTCCTTTCCTGAGGTTGTTGTGGCCTCTCCCTCTGAGAACAGGAGGCAGAGGATTTCTTGTTGTTCAAGTGCCACTTCCTCTTAAATTCAACTTTGATTTTTGCACAGTCAAATATTTTCTGGGTATGGTGCTTTGTAATTGCTGAAACTGGAGAGTTGCAGTCACATTTGGAGAGGCCGAAGCCATGTTTTCAGTAACCACCTGTCCATTTAGTGGGACAGACAGTTTCTCTCTAGAGCTGCTGCCCACCCTGTGGAACCCGGCAGCTACTCAACGTGTGTTTAAATTGTGTTTGTCCACAGACAGTGAAGGACTGAGATTTGCTTTGTGAGGCAGTTCACTACGTGTGATCAAGGGTCAGGACGTGGTAAACTCCTGAAGGGATAGGAACAGGTACCATGAAGGCTACCGAACCAGTAGCCCGCGTTAACTCGGTATCCTATGCTCTCTTCTTCCTGCTGCAGAAACATCAGCCATGCACAGCTCTGAATGCACGCTGTCGTTGGGAACAGTGTTTTCGCTCCGAACGGCAGCTTGGGGTACAGCCTTTCTGCAGTGGCTGCACACAGCTGCCGTCGGTGAGGCTGGCCTAGAAAAGACGACAGACTTGCATGCTTATTTTGTTGAGAGGGAGCTCTTTTTTCATGGAGCTTTTGTAACTTCTCTTTGATCACCTAGAAACCAGACCTTTAAGTGCTCGACTTCAACAGTGTTTGTATATCCTGACACTGCTTCAGCCTCTCCTGTCACGTAGTCGATGTGACTAGCAAAGATCATAGTCCTCAGTGATGTCATGGGCAGGAAACACCATCTAGGATGTAGAGCAAGTTGGGGTCTGGTTTTGGTTGCTTTGGTTCTGCATGGGTTTTGGGTTGC
>NW_010411076.1:74077-75375 GCF_000710305.1 Buceros rhinoceros silvestris | reverse complement strand
CCCCCCCCCCCCCCCCCCCCAGGGTCAAGTGAAAAACCTGAAAAAGCTTTTCAGTTGCAGGTAGATGGGCTGGACGTGTAGCATATTCTTTGGTTCTTCTGTGTGATGGATTTCTATTCTCATTTAATCGTGTATCAAATAACTGACTGAGCGACTAGATTTCTAAAGGGAACAAGACTGGCACTGGGAGTGTATAGTAACAGAAAAAAAAAATTACATCAACAATCCACATGACCTGGTGTTACAAAGACCTGTATTCATCGGGCCACACAGACTCCTTGAACCTGTATTGTTTAAAGTGGGGAGCATGGAGGAATAATGATTATAATATGGACATTGTGTTCTGGTAGTGATCGTAATGGTCTTTTTGTGTTCTGTAAAATCCTTCTAAACTTGACTTGCTCAAACTGGTCCTAAAAGATCACGGTGGAAGGGATAGGTCTTGACTAGGACCAGTACTATTTAGTATCTTCATCAGTGGCACGGTGGGATCGAGTGCACCCTCAGCAGTTCGTGGCTGACAGCAGGCTGAGTGGTGCCGTTGATACACTAGAGGGAAGGGATCCATCCAGAGGGACCTGGACAGGCCTGAGGAGAGGGGTCAGGTGATGAACCTCATGAAGTTCAACAAGGCCACGTTGCAAGGTCCTGCCTCTGAGTTGGAACAATCACCAATATCAGTACAGAGTGGGGGACAAATTGAGAGGTGGAAGAAATAGTAAGCAAGCAGGTGTTTTTATATTTGCAGCATATCTAGAGGATCCCTTTTATAAACCAAGAAGCTGAGAAAGGTAAATGCTTCACTGAACATCTTTGTTGTTTCTCACCTCTGGGAGAAGCTGATCTTGACTCTGGAATTTTTCCCCCACATCGGTTTACCATTGTGTGTTTTGAAGCTTTGATCACCTCTGTTACCTTTAAATTATGGCTTAGACAGGAGGAACAAGATAATAAAAAAAAAAAAGGCAAAACAAAAATACCCCAGGCATTTTCCAAAAATTTAAGCCCTTACGTAAAGGGGTGGCTACAGATGTATTCCAAGTATGTAATCAAATGCCTTGTAGTCGGTTATTTTGTAGGTGATGGACAAAAATACAGATATACTTGGTGCTCGTGAGTTCATTGGGGCAATTGATAGCATTTCACTTTTGTGTGGTAGTTGTCTCTTCCTTTGGATTCTTCACGTCTCTGAGTACAATAATGAAAGTAAAGAGCGGCCTTTATCTCAAGGTCACTTTCCCACTTGATAGTAGCTGCCCTCCCCGAAGCGCATAATTAACAGTTTTATTAACTTGATT
>NW_010411076.1:71407-73941 GCF_000710305.1 Buceros rhinoceros silvestris | reverse complement strand
TATAGATAACTTGGTATGTTAGGAGCTCACTTTGCCTTTTCTCCCGTTCTCTGAACTTCCGCTTTCTGCAACTGTCTTCGCCATTGTATAAAATCATTTATATAGCACCATAAACGACAGGCGCTTTACAAGCACAGACTAAGGTACCACCCTTGCCCCGAAGAGTTTCTGGTTCGGATACATCCTTGATTTCTGGTGTTCTTTTTTTACTTAACACAATGTCCTGGGAATTTTAAGGTCAGTTACATTCGTTCAGTAACCATAATTTTTCATGGTCGAATGGTGGTGATCACAACCGTACACTACTGTTTCTGTGATGTAACTAATCATTTGTTTGCTACTTTGCGTAAATATATTGCAAACACTTCTGCTTGCTCACAATTCTAGGCGCACATTTTCATAAATAGACATTTGCATCTAAAAGCTGCAGGCCCTGGAAAAATTCAGACTTCTGATAATTTTGTGCGCACACACACCCCCCCGCCCATTCTTTTTTCTTGATACTGTAACTGTATTTCCATTTTTTTGTAATAACAGCTCCTAGGAATTTTCACGTGATATGGCCGCAGTACCCAAGTAAAAACCAAGTAAAAACCTGACAGCACATTCTGTAATGATGTGTTTGAAAAGGTAGTTTATTTTTTTGAGTCGGGCTCATTTGCTGGGCTCCCAACTCAAGGATATCTTATACCTGGTCTTCAGTCCTGCTTCCACTAAAATGCAGCTTTAAAATCTAATTGTAGTTAACTTGAAAATAATGAAAAGTATCTTCTGATATTTCCCTGAAAAGCAGCCATCCAAAATACAACAAAAGAATATTACTGTAATTATTTAGCATTCTTCCTTCACCTTTAAAACCCAACAAAACAACTGTCAATCTAGGAAAGACTATGAGCTCACTTAGCGACTTAATTTACCCGAAGCTCTTGAAATGTCCAGGTCTGGGGTGCTGATCATCTTCCCAGTCGTATGTTCAGATGGAAATGTGGAGTCCAGGATGGGATTGAGGGTTTTCCTTTCGGTTATCATAATCTTGTATGCAGAGTACCTACTTTACAGGGAGAGGCAGGAAAATATTTTGAATGTTCATCAGTGAAAAAATATAACAAAACTTTTCTGAAGTGTTCTATATCCAAACTTTAGAACTTCTTCGCATACTGACGTCAGAACAGTATGGTGTGCTGACAAAGCCAGGCAGGTCTTTGTTTGGAATATAGTAAGCAATTCTTACATACCCTTTTCACGTCTAATGGCTGCAAAAAGAAAAAAAATTTCCATGCTGTCTGCAGTACATTAAAATCAAGATACCTCTGACTGACCCAAAATAATAAAAAATACTTTTCCACTCATTTCTTGTTTTGAAAAGGTATTATTGGTATTTTCAAAAGGCATTGGAGTCTTACCCTAAATAATATGTATTGGTATTAAGGTTACATTTAACTAGCAGAAAGACTTTTACCTCTTTTATAGGACTCAGTGGCTTATGTGATACCACTTACATAAATATATGGAAAACACTGGCTTTTCTTTATATTCATGACAGTTTTCTGATGCTTTTCAACTTTCTCTCTTTATTAAATAGGTGCTTCTTTTAGGATGGAGAAGCAAATCCGATAAAGCTCACCAAAAATAACCCACTTGACCTCACTATAATAAACACATCCCCCCATATTTCTTCTGAAATCTTAAACCTCAAGGTTATCTTTTGTTGGTGTTTTTTTTTTTGGTTTTGGTGTTGTGGTTTTTTTTTTCCATTTCCCCACTTTACTCTCCAGGAAGTGTAGCTAGAAATAATGGAAAATTACTGTATAGACCAGAAGTGATTTATGTAGATGAAACCAGAGGTGACATGAAAAGGCTGTAGTATTCATGAATCAGTGAACAGCAGTCGGTTAAAAAGGCTGATAAAAATCATTATAAATAAATTCTACTAAAATGTTCTTGTGATAAATTCTTCATTGCATTACTTATATCTTCACTGCCTCCCAGCTACCGCTCTGTGCTCCTGATGGCACAACAGTCTCCTTCAGCAGCTACTCACTTGAAGGACTGGGGAGAGACAAATGGAACCATGTGGAAATCTTTGGGAGAAGGGTGAAGTGAGAACAAGTATCTTTGCACAGTCTCCATCAGGAGGAATTGTGGGGAAAGAGAAACTTGCTATGAAAAGGAGCTCCTCTACCAAAGCCAAAGGGCAATGATAGCAGAGGCATGTAACAACAAATCTCATTTTTTGAATTGTTTAATGAAACAGTGGTTCCACATTGGATTTAGATTAATTCAAGCTTTATTTTGAAAGCGCTGGAAAATGCTGACTTTATTAAAAATAGAAAAATTTGTGTGCAACTGTAATCATACTATAAGCAGTATGACAATATAACATGGAGAAAACTTGGTTGAAACAAACGGGTTTGGTAGTATTTCAGCAAAGAGCAGATGCAGATTTATGTTCCTGCGTGTTTCTAAACTACATCCCACCCAAACGCTTGCCATGCTCCGGCACTGTGCAGGCGGTCTCCTGCTGACACGGAAGC
>NW_010411076.1:56477-71332 GCF_000710305.1 Buceros rhinoceros silvestris | reverse complement strand
GTGCTGAAACGGAAGCACAGCCGCAGTGCCTTGCTCTTGCAGCAGTGGCGGTGGAGCACTGGGGCAGGCGTGTGGTGCAGCCTTTTGCCTGCTTGGCTTAGTGCTGGAGGCGCAGGAGGAGAACGTTTGTTCCTTTGCCAGGCGGTGTGAAGGATGTAAGCACCACTGGCATTTGTAACGGAAATTGTCTTTAAATATGTAGCTCAGGCTGAGGAAGTTTTAGCATGATGTTTAATTAGGTGTTCGTGCTCTCTGACTGGGGTGTTGGAATATCAGTAGTCATGGAAGATCACAATTCAGGATGTATAGTGGAGGTGGAGCCTCTCTTACTGTACGGACAGCATCTGAGTGCAGTGCTCAGAGAGGGACAACACAAACTATCACCCCTGAGCAGCCACGTGGGATTTTGTGCAACCTGATCCAGCAGACAGGGAGTCTCTCTGCCTGTGAGGAGTTGCATTAACGGGCTCTACTCCTTCAGAATTTCCGTGTTTGAAGTGCAGGTCATAACTAGCCTTGCTGATTACCACTTTGCTGCATACATAGCATGTACTCCGGATATGTTAAATAAATACAGGGTACCCATTTCTGAACAGTCTCTGCAGTTTTCATATATTGGCGCATTAACTTTCATATGTCAAAAAATTCAAAGTAATTTTTGAAACGCTTTTATATTGTTTATTTGCAGTGATCACTTTGCAAAGGTACCATTGTTTAGCAAGGTCTAGCTCGGTGAAAAATGCTAGGAGACTGTGATGCCTTTGATCAGCGTTTTGCATTTTGCTCTGTGTACGTTAGTCTGAGACTAACGTAGTTCCAGAGAAAAGGGATGGTGATACTGTTACCTAAGGTTTGGTCACAGAGAGCTGCTCCTTTTTCTTATGTGCGTGGTTGGCTTTGAAGACAAAAGCAGCAGATGTTTGCTCTGCCACTTGCTGATGATTTCTTTTGGTCCAGCTCAAAGTATCTCAACCCGTTGTCACAGGGAGTGCTTCAGAACTGTAGAGCAATCTCGGGCTGCATCAGTGTTGCCACCATGTCAGTGCTCTCTCAGTGGGGAAAACTGGAGCTGTAAAGTGAGGAACAGACGCTCCTTGTGGGGCTACCGGAGAATTTCGCTCCGGAGGAAAACAGTTGATTAGTTTTCACAGGTACTCAAAAGTATTTCTAGTCTACACTACAAGAAGAATCAACGTTTTGATTAGAGGGTGAAATTGTATTTCCAGAATTACACTGTCTTCTGAATAGGGAGTAATTTGTTCTATTTAGTTTTGTTTAGGTGTCAGGACATGTGCTTTTGCCGTTGGAAATAGTTAACCTTGCATTTTACTGCTGGAAAGAAGTACCCAGCTGATGTGAACCATGAACCCCTTAGGAAAATAGAAAATACATATTCAGAGCATCTCAGAACACAAATTAAATATTTAGTGTACAGGCTGGATCTCTCCTAATGGAGAGTGTCTGAGGTAAGCATGGCATCTCTAATGTACAGGCAGTTTAGTAACTGAAGGAAGGGACAGCTCGTGTAAGGAGGCCGTGCAGTGTGTGTTTAGATTTTGGACAAAAGAAGAGCATTGTATTGTGAGTGAACTTGGTAATTGTGAGAATGCATGGATGGGGAATCCGGCTTCCCTTTGCTGAAGGAATTTCCGATAGTACCAGAAGGCAGTGGGGCAGACTGAAGTGTGCACAGGTTTGTTTGCTTATGGGCCTTTTGGTGCCTGTGCAAGTGGCTATAGAATCAGAGGACTGACCTATTCTGTAATGCTTGATATACACAGGCAAAAGTATTCCAAACTTGACTTGTTGCAATGAGCTGCCTACTCCCAAAAGTATTCAGACCAGAGAATAAAAGTCATTCCTACTATGGGGATATTGGAAGGGGAATAGTGACCTAGTTATCATCTTGCTGGCACTTGGGGGAAAGCAGTGCAGAAGGCTCTTGTCTCCGTGCGTGCCTTGGAGCAGTGTGGTGCACATGTACCTGCAGGATGGGTTTGCAGCTACTTGGCTATGCAGTACTACTGTAAAAGCAAGTAATTCTTTATGGTAGTTGTGTGATGCACTTAACTTTCTCTTAGAAATACTTGTTCTTCAAAACAACTGTGTCCTGTTTAAAACAATTCTAACTCTAGAGATGAGTCTTTGTACTTTTGAGTGTTCAGAGTGAGCAAGAACTGACCCTGGATAACTGCAGCTGAGCCTTTCACAGACCTCTTGTACTTTGAGAGCACAGGAAGACATTCCCTCTGCCAGACTCCCAGCAGGCACTCCCTGGGTTTCCTCATACTGATGGGCAGAAATCTTCCAGTATATTTGAAGTGATCTCAGAATAATTTGATACTACTTCTGGAAATCAGAGCCGTTTGGGCATACGTGTACATACAGTGCATTGCATGTATTGAGAAAACTCTGTGCAGCCTTAACTAATGTCTCACTACTGTTTTTCCATTAATACGTAAATGGTTCTAGTAAATGTTAAATATTTTGGAAAAACAGGGTCTGAGGCCTATCAAAGGGGAATATTCCATGAGTCTGATGCTAGAAGCCAAAAAAAGGGAAGGATTAGGTAGAATACATGCAGCCATAAAGATGATGGAGAGAGTCCTGTAAGACACAAACTGAAAGGCAGGCAAAGATGCCCAGAGTGTTTCTGTGGTCTGGAAGGCAGCCAAAGAGGCATTGATTTATTAAAGAGCAGCATCACAGCTTCCTTTTCTCGATGTGATGGTGCCATTAGAGGTTCTCAAGCAGTCTCTGATTTCCTTGAGAATGAGGAATAGAAACTGCAAACAAAACAGCCAAGAAGATTCTGAAGCCATTTATTGCCCGGACCTATGCCAGACTGTCGCTTTGGCTGGAGAATTCCGTATGAAAAGTGCCTGCTGGGGGTGGCACGTAGGAGTTCCCTGGTTACTAAACACAGCACCTACGTGTGTAAAAAGTACCCTAGCGATTGTGCACATAGGGGTTTGTACTCTTCAGTTGTGGCATGGTATACAAAAAGCTAGCTTTAATGAGACAGGTAATCTAGAAATTGTGAGTCACCAGTTGAAAAATACATGTTCAGCTCTTTGTTAACTCAGTCGTGTTCTTGTGGACTGGCAATATACTGGGAGGGACTAGGACCTGTAGCATTTTTATGTTGGTTTTTTTTTTCTGTCACTGTAGATATTTGACTTCTGTTGTTTCTTCTCTATTTCACATTTGTCCTCTGAATGTCCATGTCTTTTAGTTTTGTATTCTTCCATTTCCCCCCCACTCTGCAGTGCCTTCCTAAAATAACGGCCCCTGTGTTTGTTTGTGACTCGACCTGCCTGGAGATGGGCAATACCTGCTTTCACCAGGACTTTGATGTAGAGGCCTCTTGGATACTATGAGGAAAAATATGGCGATCCTGGAAGCCTGATAGCAGGGCTAATTCTGGTGCTCTCCCCAAGAAGACAAGATTTCAGGTGGCAGAGGAGCAGATTTCCGCCATACTCTCGTGGCTGCTGTGACAGTGCTGCTGACATCAGCAGTGGTACCATTGGCAGCCCCAGCATTAGCTGTCCCGTAGATCTGCATACCCCTCACCTAATCAGAACAGTGATGCGACTAACCCTCAGTTACGAGGCTGTTCTCACCTGATAAAACCCAAGTGTGTCAAGGAGACAGAGCATGAATTTATTTTGTCAGAAATAACAACTGATCAGTTTGCTGTGGTCAGTTCTGTATGATGGCTTTGCTGAAAGGTAAGCTGTGTCACGATTTACTGAACTATTACAAGTGATAAAAATGATCCATTTGTTGTCATCCAGTGCATAAAGACAAGGATTTAAGGAGGCTGTGCTAAATAAGAAAGCAATTTATAAGTCAGGAACTAAAACCTACAGTGAAGCGGTCCTGAAGTCATTGGTCACAGCAAGCCGTTATCACAGTAGTGATGATTATCAAATGTTAAACCCCACTCCCCTTTTTAAAACAAAACCCTACCTTAGGAATGTTGGAATTACTTAAAAATAAAGGAGTCATGGACATAACTTGGTATTACTGTATCGTGTAAGCGAGACAAGTTTTATGTATTTATCTGGGCATCATCCCTCCCTGCCCCTCTGCCCAGCCCCACCAGGTCCCTACATCAGCTGATGTGAACTGATCAATGCTGCTGCAAGCAGGCGCATGTTGGCTGATATTAGCTGAGGACAGTGTTAGTTGACTCTGCTACGTAGTGAAAGATCTTCATCCAAAGCAGATGTGAGTGTAGTACCTTGAAAAGAGAATCTTTCTGTGTTTCAGTAAATAATAATGAGCAATAGTTGGTTTCAGATTAGCCTGTCCTAAGGATGATACAATTATGTGTCCTACTGTGACAGTGGGAATACCCTGTACCAGATTTTAAAAACTGCGTTAAAAGATTGTAAATCTTCTCTGTGTTCTCTTGAATGAAAGGTTTTATGGGCAGTGGAAAGATGTTGACTAGAGCTAAGCAAACATTTGCCTGGAGGAAACTTTTCTTGATGACCGTAGTTTATTTTTCTGCTCAAAACTATTCCAAGTTATTTAATTCATTCACTTTAGTTCAACCAATGTTAAGTTCTTAAGGAATAGACAAATTGAGAGCCACTTGTTACCAGTACTCTTTGTTTAATATCCAGCTTGCTTTGTTTGAGTGTGAATGATCACATGCTGAAACAGATTGTTTCTTTTTATTGGCATAAGCATAATCTCTAAAATCAAGGTGAAGATTTGCAAAAACACCTGGAAAAAAATTGGAGAAACACACTAATGTCTCAGCAAGTTCAATTAAAACAATGTTTTCTAATAGCCAGTAAACTCTGATCCAGCTGTCCTTGTGGCAATCCTCTGGGAAAGGATTTTGTAAGCCTTTATTTTCCTTTCACAGACCTAATTCTAAATAAAAGTCAAGTCTATCATCATCCCACAGCGGCACCCTCCCTAATCAAGACTGAAGCTGGAGCCCAGTTACCGCAGCTTAAAACCAGGAGAGAGTTCGAGAGGTTTGCCTATGGCTGCCAGGTTTTTCCTTGTCGGAGCTTTTAGCGGAGTCTGTCCTCGCTAAAAGCCGTGGAGAAGCAGCAACACTAGAGCATCTGCCATTGAAATTATGGACAAGAGATTGAGCTGTTACCAATCAAATAATGATCACTAATAATTTAGCTTAATTATGTTTGTTAGTTGCCCTTAGACTCTTGTCAGGGTGGAACATTTGAGTGTTGTGAGAAATAAACAGCTCACTTGTTCACAGAATGCCACAAATGAAGTGCGCGTACCAGGCCAGGGGTCAGACCCTTTGCACTTTTCCCTATCACCTGGCTATGCTAAGACAAGGGAAAGCAGGTTTCACCTTCCTGGCTCTGTGTGAAAGCATGAACTGTGTAAATTCCATGCGTGTGTCGTGGCGTCTGGCATCCCAGGAAGCTCCCATGTGTCTCCACCCTGCCTGTCGCTCTGTGAACTATACTGAGCACAGTTCCTCCGCCAGCCCGAAATCCTGACTCACTGTCTTAAATTGCAGTGGGGTCTGATGACCAAAGTGCTGGCTGGTTGCTCCTCAGGCTTTCCTGGGACAATGTTCTGACCTTGCTATACAGCAGATAAAGACTGAAACTAATTTCTTGCATCAGAAGCGACAGAAGTGCTAAAGTGATAGAAATTAATTGAAAATAGGTAAAAAAAAAAAGTGTGGTGAAAACACAGAATAGTTTATAAACCAACTGAACTATACATAAAGTTGTGCTTCAATTCCTCTTCTACAGTTAAGCTGAAATCCAAAAAGCAAAGGCAAAAATCTGAGCAAGGACAATCCCCTTAAAACTGCAGTGAATTAAGAGCAGGTTAAGGCTTGTTTGGTTACCACACCGCCTGAACGTTTGCAGTTTTTCATTTCATAAATAGCCGCGATAGATGAGGCTGTAAGCTGTGGAAATTAAGCACAAACACAAATATTTCTAGCTTTCTAAATATTTCAAATTATTTTTTTGTATTTATTTTTTATTTCAAATTATGTGAGATTTTAGTGTTGTTGCAGCTCATGTATCATGTGCCTGACTGGTATCTTTTCTTGATGGAGAAGCCTAAGTAAAAAAACAAAAACAAAAAACCCAAAAAACCAAAACAGCAGTTCATCACCAGTAATGTCAGCATAATCATTACCATCACATTCCTTCCCTCTTCTATTATTCACTTTGAAAAAAATGCAACTAAATATTCCTCCCTCTGGTTTAGATCCTAAAGCACAGAGACTTTAGTTAAAAAGGGACTCATTAAAGTCAGTAAAAGTTTTGTCTCTGCAATCTATGAGTCGACTATAACATTTAAATACATGTTTATATAGCACCTACAAAACAGGGGTTGCACCATTCAGCACTGGGATTACTTGAATATTCTTGTTGTTCCGAGGAATCTTCCGTACCTGCAAGCTGAGAAGCTTAGTCTGCATTTTCTTTAGTGTCCAGTGCAGTAAAGCAGCAATATCGATGCTATTTCCAGTCTTCTGTGTCATTAATAAATATGCCAAGAAATGCCCATGAATTATGCTCCTTTAATAAGATAATGGAACTCACAGAATCTAGAGCTTGGTTTGTTTTAAATCTGAGTTGTTTAGGTGCCAGTAAAAAAGTGCTGATCATATATATAACTAATCTTGATTAATTATGATTTTTTTGCTATTATCAACTGTTTTTATCTACCCTTAATATCTCATCAATCCCTTGTGATTCCATTGGCAAAATAATTGATACTCGGATTGATTATAAAAGGTAAGGCTGTGGTGCAAGCTGGTACAGAAATGCCGTGCTCTGAAGCTAAAATACCTGATAGTGCTTCTGTAGAAGAGGCTTATATGAACGTCTTTGGTAGCATCAGAGGAAAAGGGCTGTCGTTTCACAGCAAATAGCATATACTCGTATTTGGAACAGAGTTTCTGATTGCCCGTGTTTGAGAAGAACAGCAAGTTCCTCATTGATTTCAATAGGCTTTGACCTGAACCCAAAGTCAGCCCTCTTGGACCAGCCTTTGTTAAAATGATTGTGGTCAGTACCTTCTATTTACTTTTTTTGACACTGCTTGCAAACCCAGAACATGTAAGAACTTACCTTAGCAAACAGGGCTTGGTTTAAGCTTTAGCCATAGGTGCAAAAAACAGACTAGTACATCTGTTCTCAATCTTCTTCCTCATGGTTTTCTAACTGTGAAGGAATTACATATGATCTGATGAACAAAGCATTCAATAATAGCTGTACTAAAAATAAAACCCTTAAAACGAATGGTTTTGTGTAGCAGCATTAGAAATTATTCCCCTTGTTAGAAGGCAGAAGACACGAAGAATTGATTGAGTAACCGATTCAATAATGAAGAGAATTTAGAATACAGAAAGATTAGTTGAGAGCCTTGGGACACAATTCACTGAAGTTTTATATGCTGCCTGTGCTCAAAACCAGGGAAATTTTGATAGAGAAGTGATATATAGGCGATAGCTGTGCACAGTCTTTTATCATATTAATAAAATCTTTAACCAGTCTTTGAAAATTCTGAAGCCTTGTGTGTTCAGTTCAGGTGCAGAGATGGGGAAGGGCCGCTGGCTGGCAGATGTGCAGATACATTATCAGAAAATGTATTTTCAGCTTAACGGGTATAATCTAATTCATTCGAACATGGTATTTCAGGTTTATTATAGTGTAATTGAATACAGAAGAACACAGTGCACTATGCACTAGACAAAATGAGGTGACAGTGTACAGCTTAAAGGAGAGGCCTGTTAGACGGCTGAATGTTGGTGGTTAAGTTGGCAGGTGATTTAAACAAGCCCAAACTGAAAACTAAAGGCTGTTCTTTTCCTTTTGAAGACTTTGTGAAGTAAGCAGCTTTACGTTATGAAATTGCACTAATTTTAAATAATATTGTCCTTGCACATTACTGTAAAATTACCACTTTAGTAATTGGTATGTTAAATCTTTGTCTTCTGCTTCCCCTAAAAGAGCCAACAACCTTTTACCTGGACATAGTATTTAGCAGATAAAACTGAAAGAGCTGTGTGTGTGTGTATGTATCTGTTTATCCGTATAAACCTCACTAAATAAATCTTAGATTTGTCATAGAAGTGCGTGGCTTGATTTTTCTATGTCAGATGAGCTTTGAAACGTTAGCGGGATGGCAGTGGTTTTTACTGTGAATGACCCCCAGTGCAGGACTCTCAGACTCTCCTGATGACCGTTTGTTTACTGGTACGGATTTTAGTGTGCTCCCTCAATCCTGCTTTGCCATTATATCTCCTTGTTACAGGCTGTTTCAGCAGGTGCCTATTCATTTGGCATCTGCCCTGGTGCGGTGAATGATTATGCAATTTAGTTAATGCATTTTAATTATTTAGGTGACATTTTACCTTGTGTGGTTAGGCTGAATATGTAAATTGACTGGAGTCTTCAGTTAAAAAGAACGACATTTTTTTGTCTGAACAAGTGCACAGTCCATGACTAAACACAATGAATAAGTAATCAAACAAAAATACAACAAAAGTTCTGTTTAAACTCATTCCCGTGGTGTTTTTATACCTTCTCTTTTTATTTATTCAATGATTTATACTCATTAGGTATAAAATATATTAGTTTCACTTAGTAGACAGACAGTGTTTGTAGCTTTCGACATCAATTTCCACGTTATGGTAATGGCATGATATGCTGCCAGTTCACAGGGTCACGGATGGATTTCAAGAGCAATAATAGATCACTAAAAAGTGATCAAGTCTTGTTTCCTTTACATTGTGAAACTGTTCTCACCTGAGGACGCTGTTGATCAGTTTCCTAAATACATTGTGCACTGCAGTGAGACAGGTTAAATGAGTTAAAAATACTTCCTTGTAGCAAATGATACAAGTCCGGGCTGCAGTCAAAAAAAACCCAAGAAGTCCCTTGCTTACTCATGCAGTTGCAAAAAGTCCCTTCAACTTAACAAATTAAAAAATAAAGACCAAAAAATCCCCCTCTCTTTATTAGTCTTTGTTAAATACGCACATCACGATTCTTTCTGGTTTTGTTTGTGAAATACGTATTCTGGCAAGAAAAAAAAATCTACCAAAAACAAATTAAATGAGCAGAAGCACTTTTACAGTGGTTTGATTTACTATTTGTATTTCCCCGTTCCTCATGCTGGCAGTTATCTCCCAGCAGTAGTAACAGCAGCAGCAATAACACCGTGAAGTCAGTAGATGGCTGTAGAAAAGTATGTTGAACACTCTTGTGTTAGCGTAATAAGATTGGGAAAGGCCTTGACCTGACGGGATGCAGCTTTTATCTGAAGTACATTTAAAGAGATAAAGGAGAAGCAGGGTGCAGTACATGTTCCTTTCTTTTCTGTCGGAGATTTGCTTTGAGTTTAAAAATTTCTCAAATGCAGGATTTGTGAACTGGGTCCTTTAGCAAGGAGAGGTAATGACTTGAGTGCCACTGGAGTCACCTGCTATTCTCTGATGATTTTTTTTTTTCCTTCCCTCCCCTCAAGACGTCTTAGAAATCCTCCTATAAATTCCTACAGAGGAGGCGTCTGTAGATCCCATAATAACAATCAGGAAGTGGTATATTCCCATTTATTTATTTATTATTACTATTTTTTCTTTTTTTTGTTTTCTCTCCGGTGTAGTTGGCTGCCTTTAGTGCACGGACCTGCTCATTAAATAGATACACCAAGAATTGTTATCTAAGCAAGCTTGACAGTAGAGAAAGGACAGACTGAGTTAGGGAGAAAAAGGGAAGAAAAAAGACAGCCTGAAGCAAGTCACTTCACACGCAGAAAGAGCCACTGAACGAATGCTGTTCTCATAAACAAACTAAAAAAAAAATACCTTGTATAAGAAGAGAACTGTGAGGACTTGACAGAAAAGGCAAGATTTTCTACCCACTGTGTTCAGTTTTCCTTCCAGACACACTTGCTGAAGTAAGGAGACTTCTGTTTGCTGACAGAGCCCTTGATTTCTTTCAAGATGATGATGTATTTGTGGGTAGGTAGTGTCTCTCTCGGTGTCAATCTTTTATTAATAAATGGACTTTGGGACTGTGGGTTTTAGCCTATGGTTGCAGCATGTTTTCCGATATGCAGAGGTGTGTGTGCTGCAGGAGAGCTGAGCACAGCCCCTGTGCAGTACATGTGCTTGCGTTTCCAATGGGAGTTTAAACAAACGGGTTCATTAAGCTGCAATTTATTTTTAGGGTTCGAGGATGTGGCATAGTGCTCTGCTTGCTTGGGGTTGCCTGAGAAAATGCTACAATTGTTTCTGTGCGATTCCCGGTGTGGTTCAGTCAGAAAACGAATGCTGCATCACTTGTGGCTGTGCAGAATTTGCTTGCTTTGTAAAAACAATCTTAATGTGATTAAAACTTCTGATTTGCGTTACTTGACCTAGTTGGTTTTATATTAGTCGTCACGGTCTGTCTCAGCTTTCGAAGTTTCTGGCAGTTGATGACTGCAGATAAAGAAATAGGTAAAATGTTCTTATTCCTGTGATTTCTATATCCGGCATTGTTCAGGTGCCTTGCAGCAAAATCTGCTTACCTTTAAAAATAATGTTGTGACATATATATGCTGTGACATGTATATTGTGAGTTAGTGAAACTAGGAACCTGTTAATTCATCCAGGTTTAGATAGGAAGCATTTTTTCTTAAAAGAACAGAACAACCACCCCCCCTCCAGTACCTCAGTGAATGAGTATGCACACTGAAAAAGCATTTCTGTGCCTCTTCACAGCCCGTACATCTTCTGGGGAAATATTTATAACTAATCTCCTTTGACAATCTGTTCATTTAATTTAAATGTGTGTAAAAACAGACAGACCTGCAGCTTATTTGGGCCGCCTCTAAAACCCAGGCTGCATATGAGCACCGATGAAGTCTTAGAGATATTGTCAGTCGATCCCTACTGCTCTTTGAAAGTACTTGTAGCTCCTGCTGTAAATCTCTCTTTGTGGTTCCTTCTAATTTCTGTCGACCCCCCGAAGTACGGTAGTCACTTCTGCCAGCTGAGCAGAAGGCACTCTCTGCAGACTTTTCAGTTTCTTGTTTCAGTGCTTTGACCTGTGCTATCATCTCTGGAGCTCTCCAATCACTGAGCTTTATGATTTTGTCTTTTGGGTGGTTTTGGTTTGTTTTTTCTGTGTTTCTATAGTACAAATCACTTTAATTTTCACAAGAAAGTATCTGTGTCTGTAACAGCGACCCCGATTGCTGCTGCCTGTTAACCCGTACCATGATTCTTCTTTGAAACTGTATTTTTGCTGACGTGAGGATTAATTTCATTCTGTTTTTAGATTTATAAATCCGATCACTTAACTGCAGTAGTCTGGGTTTTTTTCATTCGACACTCCTGTATTCTGCTGTCGTAGTTATCATCATCCAAAACCGAGACAGAGTAAATATTTAAAGATAACCCCTTTTTTCTGACAGACACAGTAAGGCGGGAGGACGTTTGTGTTAGTCTGTTTCTTTGTGGCACTAGCTCAGAGGTTTGACAGCTAGGGACTCTTCTCCCCCGCCCCAGCACCCCAACCCTATGAATCTTTGTTAGTTGGAAAACTTAACAACCTGCATGTTCTTACAGGTAGCCATGCAGATTTCTGTTTTATTCAGTGTGTCGGATTTTATATTATTTATGAACTTTCCTAGTTATTCCTTTTACATCTGTATATATACTTTAAGCAAAAAATGTGGTAATAAGCAGTTTCTGGTGGTACTGCTTCCTGCTTTCCAGAGTAATTAATATTTGGCATTTATAAGTCCACTCCTTCCATTTTTATTTCGATGATGTCTCATTTGGGATTCTTTCTGTGTTTGGGCTTTTTTTTGTTGTTGTTGTTTTAATTAGCAGAATTCACTAAACAGGAGAATGCCTGTCTCTCTTTTGGCCCTCCTATACCTAGGTATTAAGCGTTTTTAATGGAACTTTCCTAGTCTAAATTATTTGAATAAAATCTCAAAATAAGATTAGTAGGAAGAGGCAGAGAATGAATTTTTATTGCAGCAACCATTATTACTTTATTTTGTTCTGTATGAGTTGTATTCATAGAAAACTTCAGAAATGATACGATTTTCTACTCTGTGTACATCAAGTGCATGTGTGTCTGTCTGTGTGGAAAGATGCAGTATGTAAACAGGAGGCTTTTAACATATGCGGGTGCAACGTATAAAGTCACAGCAAGTATTTGAAATGCTTTCTCCTGGCACCACATCAATATTTTATATAATTATATAAAGGCTCCTCAGCAATATTATTAAAATTTAAAGCAGCCAACTTGTGAGAAAGCACGGTCTTCTCTTGGTTAAAAGCTGAAGAACAGATTTATTTCCTTTGGTCGATACAGGGGTTTTCATACTATTTCCACTTTTACGTGGCAGTGCTTACCTGTTGTTTCATTCCGTGTATAATGGAGAAATATTTTGCAGTATTTACAAGGAGAGTTGCCGTTTCTTCACATTTTATAATGTCTTGCTAACTAGTATCCTGTAATAGGTTTTTATTATTATTATTACTTTTACATAAGCGGCTGTCAAGTTTGTTTCATGGCAAGCAAACTGTGAACAAGTTCGGCTAACTAAGTCAAACCATTCTGCAGGAATGTAGTGGACAGCCAGTAATTCAGTCTGTTGAGTGGAACTGCAACTGTAGTTGTTGTTTTTAACTACTTACTTCAAGATTTCAGAAAGTAAAGGAGGATTTTAGTACCGTTAACCCTGTCAAAGGAAACCCATCTTTGTTGACAGTCCGAGCCATATAATGATGCTTATGGTCTTGTCCTGCCCTAGAAACAGGAGAAACTTTTTTGGTCTGATACCTTTATGTACAGACAGCTGTGCTGTAGGAATCAGAGTTCATCAATATCCAATTTCCTATTGACCAATAAACTTGGAGGACTTTCAAGTATTACTGATTTAGAGACTGCAGCTAAATCCTGAAATCCAGAGGACCTATATCTGCTCTGACTTTGAAGGGTATTGACCCCTTCATACCCCAATCCTGCTGCAGTATAAACACACCTTTCTCTCCAACATAAGACTGTTGTGGTGATGATGCAAGGAGTTCCTGCCCCCTGCAGATTATCATTCAGATTTTACAGTGCAACTCACCTCCCAATGGAACGTGTTTTGTTTTGTTTTTCCGGTTAGAGGTCGGTAAAGTTGCTGACCTCCACTCACCTTGGAAGCGGAAGTGTAACTATGAGTGGGTGAAATGAATGTTGATGGTTGAAAGCGAGACTGTCCGAATCTCCCAAAGCATCCCCACTTTTGCCAACCTGCTCCTTCTGGATAGTATTTCTCCTGTTCTTTTTCATGTTTTGACGAATAAGCACAGTTTGTCTACCTGATAGCAGGAGCAACCCAAGCAAACAGCTCCGTGGCCACTTGTTTTCCATTTGGTAGTTCAGACTGGACTGTTCTGAGCTCTCAAGGACCTCATGTCCAATTTACATATTTGGAGTCAGAAGATCAGAGTTTAAAGTTCCTGCATCTCATTGAAAGTTAGTCATATGCAATTAAATTTTGCGGTAAAGAACACTGGAACAAAATGATTTATAAATGCATTTTAAAATACAAATCATTGCTTTCTCCATCTTTTGATAAATGCTATGAAAGTACTGAAATAAAATTACCTTAATATACCATAATAAAATGTTATGAACTTTATAAACATCTAATTAATGTCTGCTTAGTGAGATGCACGTCATTCCAGTCTGCTGTTCTTAATAACAGGGGATGACTTTTCAGAAAATTTGTATGTATTTAGCAGAGACTTTCAGTAGCAGCTTCAGAACAGTACCTGATCGAGTAAGGCAGAAAGCATGTCAGCAAATGAGGTTTGGCTTTGCCCAAAACTGGACTAGGCAGATACAGAGAAACAAACTGAAAAAAACTTCTATGCAATAGCAATAAGATAATTTTTTCTGAACATTGATTTGGCAGCTCTGAAAAATAAAGCTTTTGGGTCCAGCAGAGGCAATGCGTGTTGCACTTGCCTGCATTAACACAGCATACCTCAGATGAACATGTGGGGAGAAGACTGGCGGAACAGGAAGTCATAGAAAGACCGTATCAGAAATTCACTAGAGACTTTCAGTAGCAGCTTCAGAACAGTACCTGATCGAGTAAGGCAGAAAGCATGTCAGCAAATGAGGTTTGGCTTTGCCCAAAACTGGACTAGGCAGATACAGAGAAACAAACTGAAAAAAACTTCTATGCAATAGCAATAAGATAATTTTTTCTGAACATTGATTTGGCAGCTCTGAAAAATAAAGCTTTTGGGTCCAGCAGAGGCAATGCGTGTTGCACTTGCCTGCATTAACACAGCATACCTCAGATGAACATGTGGGGAGAAGACTGGCGGAACAGGAACTCATAGAAGGACCATATCAGAACTTCAATCTGGATAAATATTTGGGAGTTTAAACTACAGAAATGCTCCCACAAAGGTGGTTTAGTCAGTAAGCTTCTCCTGTTTAGAGACATCTTCCTACAGACATAGGACTCTCTCAGTTGACGTGCTCAAAGGCAGAGGGTGTGTCATTCAGCTGAACAAAACTCTTCCTGGTTCTTAGGCACCACCAAGTATCTGCAGGCAGAGTGTGCCTTTCCCCTGACTTTGGGAAGTGGGTCAGTTCTGAGCTAGCCTGTGCTCTTTGTGTACTAAGTGCTACAGGACAAGTTTGGAAGCAAAGCAGTACGAAGTCTTTGAACCTAAAGGAATTGAGAACCCCAAATGAACATCGCTAAAAAGACAAAGAAACAAAACCTTAAGAATTCTGAAAATGGACTAAGGAGCCGGAATATCCTTTGGGCAGTGCAATTCTTCTCCTGTTTTTGGAGTAACTTTCTTT
>NW_010411076.1:51139-56283 GCF_000710305.1 Buceros rhinoceros silvestris | reverse complement strand
AGCAGGGTATTTGTCTGTTCAATGAGGGCTTCCCAGTAACATCACAGACTAAGCCAAAAACACGCCACTCACTGTGCATGAAATGCTACAGACAGTAGAGACTGAGACACTGAATGAGAATGTCAAAAACATTGCTAGTGGAACACTTAGCAGAATAGATTTTTGTTGTATAGAATTATTGAGTAATCAGAATATCTAGATCCTTTTAGTTAAGAAAAAGTCAAACATATTAGCTGCAGATACCCTCAGAGCCAAAAAGACAAAAAGATCCTCGTGCTACTTTCCACTGAGACCTTGAATAAAACATGTAGCTTCATACTCTGTATCTGACTGCCTGACCGCTGATGTTGAATAAATATGTACCTTTTTTATTAACACAGGAAAATACAAAATTATTTAATAATAGTTTGCTGATATGACTATTAAGGATCTTCAAGGGTATCTGACTCAATAAAGCTGAATAATGAGGTATTACAATTTATAAATCTGCAACCTTGATGGCTAAAGTGAAAGGACTGATAGAGATGTCGAATGAAAACAGGCTTACAACTAGTTAAGGTGGAATTGAAGCCAATTCTCAGAAGGTTATCTTCTCATATCTATTGGTATATTCACATAACGTGGTTTAAAAATCATACGAATAAAAATCTATTTTGGAATGACAGAAGCTAAAAATCACAGTAACATGCAAAGCCTAAAAAGATTCTGCAAAATCACCTTTTTTAATATGATGAAGAGAAATTAAGTAGAAGGTACAGGTTATTTCTGTTTAGAATATTTGACGGCAACATTTGTTCATCTAGTACATTCAGTCTCGATGGGGTTTTTTTGACCTGCTGCAGTGTTTTGTAAAACAACATTCTGTTATTTATACAGGGTGCCGATAGGAAAAGAGAACAAAATCAGTATTGTGCTCTATTATACCCAGTGTTGCATAATGTTGGCTTAAGCAAGCAAGGCAGTCTGGGCTTAAAACGGCACTGTGCATCCCTGTGAGACATGTACACGTCCTTGTAAGTGGTGCTGTGTGGTGAAACTGAGTCCAAGGAGGACAGTACGAATGTTTGTTATGAATTCAGCAGAATTTGTGCACTTTGTGTACAGCTGTATGATTAGACTCAGTCTGTTCTTTTCTGAAGTTGCATTTTATACTTTATATACTTCAATTACAGAACTTATTTCCCCCCTTACTTTAGCAAGAAGATCCCTTTGTCCAATTAACCGTAGCTTCCTCATATGCCTCAACACCATTGGTTCCCATTGCTGCTTTGAATGAGCTGTGTGGGTGTCTCTTTAGCAGTCCAGGGATGTTTATGTGAGGATGGAATTGAGCAACGGCTTCATGGAATGTGGCTGGGTGAGCGGGCTAGAGTTCCGTTGCCCAACTGTTATTACCTCTTAGTGGAAGTCCTTTCCAAATACCGTTCCTGGGACAACCTGGGGAGTTTGTGTGCGGCTTCATCTACAGCTGTAGAATCTTAGCCAATGTTTGAATGGTCTTGGTTGGTGAGTCAGAAGGATGAACAAGTCCTGAAGACATTTCTGGGCAATTAAAAAACCTTGTTCATTTCCTGACACATTTCTTGATGGGTTGTTTTGTATAATTGTTCCAGTGAAGTATGCCTGAGAAGCTGAACAAGAGTGGTAGTCCCTAAGCCGAGATTGTGCTTATGGTTTCTCACTTACATGTGGAAATGCCCTTAGACTTGATTTAGCTTGTACAATTAGTTTGACTGTCTCACAGTTTAATCAACAAACGTGGATGTTCAGTAATGGAAGTCTAGGTATCTGTTCACATCTTCATTACATCTTGATCTTCTTTTTCTGTCTTTTCATATTGGCTTCCTGTTTCCATTCTGCTCTTGGACTGATGTTCTTTCCTTGCCAAAGAGATGAATCTGTGTTTAGATCCTTCTAATAGCGCAGTATGGAAATACATCTATCTTTACTGCAATCAAAACTGAAGCCAAACATAGCTGCAGAAGTGACTGCTTTCCCCGTGTGTGTAGAACGCACTATTATATCCTTTCTCCTCCAAAACTATAATTGTGTCGGGGGTTGGCCCCAGCTAGCAGCAGCCAAACTCCCACTTACTCGCTCACCCACTCCCTGCCTTAGTGGGACAGGGAGGAAGGAGGATACTGGAAGAGCAGAAGTGAGAAAGCTTGTGGGTCAGCATAAAGATGGGGAGATCACTTACCTTCACAGACAAAACAGGCTTGCCTTGGACCAAATGCAATTATTTATTGCTAATTATAATTTCTGCAAATTAAATTTACCAATTTAACTTCTGATTCAAGTAGTGGGGAAAAGAAACAATAAGCCCTCTTGTTATCATCAGAAGTTAAACTTGCTTCCTTCAGTGAGACAATGGGTGGCATGGAGAGATGGCAGTCAGGACATACTAGTTTCTCTCCGCAGCTCCTTCTTATCCTTCTCCTCCAGCATGGGTTCCTCCTTGGGCTGGAGTCCCCTTGGGGTGTGTTTGCTCTGCTGTGGAGCACCTCCTCCAACCTTGGTGTTTCCTCCTTCTCTCCTCTTCCAATGTTTCTGCCCTTTCTTGGCGTATGTATTCACAGCTGCATCACCAAACTGGCTCATGGGCTTGCCTGTGGGCTGTGGTGGGTCCATTGCCCAAGCAGCTGGAACCAGCTGTGTTGAGCATGGGGCAGTCCCTGTCTCACTCCCACAGAGGCCACCCTGGCAGTCCCCTGACTACGAAAACCTTGCCTTCTACACCCAATAGAGATTTTAAGCCGGCTAAACATGTTAGACTGAGTCTGATTATTGACATTTCAAGTTTTCTTCAAAGATTGTTCTGTTTGTTGGTGTTGAGTATTGTGGTCTTTTCTTTGATAAGCAGTGTTTTTGTAAATTTATTTTTTGTGGTGTGTACATAATACAGTGCAGTACTCCTTTTACAGAGGAAAAGCTGATATATATATTTGGATTTTACTTTTCAGTTAGCTTCTCCTCAAATATAATTACAGAAATTCAAGGAAGAATAAAATGTGACAACATATTTATGAATCACGAGATTTAACAGAGACTGAAGTAGATCTTATTATTGATGTGCTTACTGCTTCATTAAATTCCCCTTAAGGTTTGCAGCATGGATATGGATCATTTGCAATAATAATTATGCAGTGATCGATTGATTGTGTCTGACATTGTACTTGTCACCTTGAAATGCAAAAACCAT
This sequence comes from Buceros rhinoceros silvestris, assembly GCF_000710305.1. Classification (NCBI taxonomy): domain Eukaryota; kingdom Metazoa; phylum Chordata; class Aves; order Bucerotiformes; family Bucerotidae; genus Buceros; species Buceros rhinoceros. The sequence continues at coordinate 53,081 of NW_010411076.1, read as the reverse complement.
TCATTTTCGACTGTGTGAACATTTTTCTCTAATGTTAGGCTCCAGCATGCAATGGTTTATTTTATAGAGGAGTGCATTTCATAAAGTTGGCAACTTAACATTAACCTTTACCTAAAAATGAAGTATCGCTTGTCGTTTTACAAAGGTGAAAATTGCCCAACCTGCGATGTTTTGAGATTAGAAAACACAGTCTACTTTCCTAAAAGATTCTTCAAATTAGAATGTATTTCAACTGAGTCGTGCGTGTGCGCTATTAACATTAGTTTTTCAGCTGGTCTCTGTGTGAGATACAGCATAATGACCACACTTGATAAAATTTCAGGCTCGAGATCTCTGCTTCTAAAACCAGTGTGTGTTCTTTGGTAAGGCTGTCTCCCTTTCTCATCAGAGCTTTGGTTCATGGCAGCATTAGTTAATTGCAAAGTCAATATGAAAGGCTTTGACTTAGTCATTCTTTGGCTCAAATACTGTGCGTTTCATGTTTCGAATGAAACGTCCAGCAGCAGGAAACTTGAGATCCTTGAGCATTTGTTTCTACCTAGAGTAACTTGGTAATGATGCTAATAATAATAACGCCCTGAGTTCGCTGCGCTTTCGTTGACACGTGAGATGTCTGAGGTACTACCCTCTCAAATAGGAAAATTAATTTTAATAATGTCTGTTAAAACTTTAGGGGTTTTAGGGCAGTTGTGGTTGAAAGGCAATTAAATACTTGCTTTAGAGAAGGGTCTAGTTTGCCCTCGTCATGTGACTTTACCTGCATGCAGTTCTTGGAATTGGATGGTTAAGAGTTAGAGTATTTATGTTGCTTTTTTTTTCTGCTGCAGAGTGGTAATGTGTGGTAATCAGTGTAGGAACAGCTATGTTAATTCAGAAGTATTCAGACACTTGGGGGTATGTGTACCAGCTCACCTGCCTAGCACTTCAACTGTGTGTGACTTCCACGTCTCTCCACAGTCTGCCTACACTGGCAAATCTCCACCTGTGTTCACTGTTGTTAATAATTGCTAAGATACTCAAGACTTGTCTTCAAAGAGGCAAAAATGGAAATCTAAATGGCACCAGCATTCTGATGTTCATTAAGAAGGGCAGAGCCTGTTGTGTTGTTCGTAAAACCCCTCAGTACCATTTGCTACAGACAAAGTGGATGGATCTGTTTCTTGGGGCATTAGATGTTTATATTTACAGCATTTAGATATTTACATAGAACCATACTAGACCTAAATATGTCCAGAAAAGAATTTCACACAGCAGTGATTAAACCATTTTCCAAAAGAGGCACTATGTCAGAAAAGGCATCAGTAAGATGTAGTCTGGAAATATGTTTGACTCTATGGACACCAACGGAATAAAAGTAATAGGATGCAAATTTTGATTTGTATATTGGATAAATCCTCCTGATAATTAGGAAGAGTAGAAGAGCTTACTCTCAAATGAGAATGAAAGTGACCTAACAGGAAGACAAAATTAGCAATGCTCGAGGAATAAATATGGTGGAGACAAACGGGGAATGAGGAATTGAGGTCTGTAAAGACTAGGAAGATAATTAGTGATACATGTGGACCCAGATGGAGTAGCATAAAACATTTCATTCTACTGTGCGTGCACGTAAGGAATCTTGTGGTATGACATGGAGGCACGTTATTGGCATTTAAAGTTCTGCATGCACTTCTGTTACTTAGCTTCCACTATTAATTTCTGTGTTTAGCATTCATTCCTCTCATTTTAGAAGGTTATCATATGCTATTGATGGAAAACTACACAGTGCAACCTAAGAGAAAAATCCTGTGTAAAGTTAATACAGGGGAGTCCACAGCCTGTGAACAAATTCTTAATTTAAATCAGTTCATAAAAAGAAATTTTAAACAAGCAAGTCAAACTTATCCCTTAGCTATAATACCCAGACAAGAGAGCCACATGTCCAACTGGAATCTTTCCTGCT
>NW_010411076.1:49148-51063 GCF_000710305.1 Buceros rhinoceros silvestris | reverse complement strand
GCTGAAGAACAAGCAAACCCGCTCATGTCTTATTCAGCTGGCCATAGAGAAATGAATATTTACTTATGTTTTGCAGCAGCCTTTTACACAATGAAGGTTATTTTTTCATGACACTACTGAAGTAATACTACTACTTCAGTCATCTTTTAAGTGAAGCGACTCCAGTTTCCATTGTTCAATTCACCTGACCTTTTCCCACGTCAAGACAGATCTGTAGATTAATTGTGTACCACCCTGTGGACTTTGTTATTCTAGTTAATGAGTGACTTGAATGGTGCCTGAAAATGCATCATCAAAAGTAGGAATGAGGAGAAAGGGAGAGAGGAGTTAATGAATGATTCATGGAGAGACTGTGTGGTTCTGTCTCGCTGTTCATGGAAGGAGTTGTTTTGTGTGTAATTAGCTGTATGGAATGTTGCTATCATATAGATTTTATACACATTGATAGCTCAGTTAATTTGGAAGTGTTTCACGTGAACACCATCATGCTATTACTTGTCAGATGAGTTCCTCTTCGACAGGATAGACTAAAACTTATGGGAGTTTAATTGGGGTGACTGTAGGAATTGTGGCTGTTTTGCTCAATGGTTTATCACTGAATTGTAATTGTGTATTGGAAAAATTACTGGACCATATGAATAGACAAGGAGTGGTAGTACAGGCTTGAGTGAAAAGAATGATTTCTTAGGGTCAAATGATCGCAGAACAGTATGCCTTAGTGTGTTGTTTTCACACTGATGGTTTGCTGTGAATTGCTGATTTTTGGAAACAAAGATGTGGCTACTTTAAAGAAGCAGAATGCATGGGGCTGCTTGTCACTGATTTCTTTAAATGTCCCACATCTCTGCTCAGGAAGCATTTCAGATAAAAATCTTAAATTCCTGTACTGAGTCTAGCTGTGATGGAGTTTATTTTCTTCTTAGAAGCCTTAGGGTGCTTTATTTAGATTTGGGGCTGGAACAGTGCGGACAATACATCCGTATTGTGGCTCTGCTGAACAGCGCTGGCACGGCATCAGGGCTTCCTCTTTTGCCCACTCTGCCCTGCCCACAGTGAGTAGTCTGGAGGTGGTGAGGGGCTGGGAGGGGACACAGCCTGTACACAGCTCATCTGAACTGACCACAGGTTTATTTCTGCTCAGCAATAAAAGAAGAGGGGAAGTGTTTTTTGGGTAAGTAGCTGTAGCTTGGACACTGGCTGGTCTACTTTTGAGAGGTGGTTCGTTACTACCTTGGTACCACTGCTGGGGTACACTGCAAGTTACTGGCTTGCAACTGAACTTCACACCCCTGTTGACCACCTTCTGGGGCTAGTCATTCAGCCCATTTTTTCAATCGACTTTGCTGTCTGCTCACCCAGCCCACACTTCATTGGCTTCCCTATGGGGACCTGATGGAGACACTGTTAAAAGCCTTGCCGAAGTCAAGGCAGGCAATACTGACTGCTCTTCCCGTGTCCGTCAGGCTAATCTTTTCATTATAGAAAGTCATCAGGCTGGTTAAGCGTGGCTGGAGGTTACTTAAGCATGGCTGGGAATCCTCTTGGTGAATTCATGTCACCTACTACCATTCACCTTCTTGTCCTTCGTGTGCCTGAAAATGGTCTCAGAATTAGTTGCCCCATCACTTTGCCAGGGATTGAGGTGAAGCTGCACAGCATGTGGTTCCCCAGGTCCTTTTCCTTGCCCTTTCTGAAGGTGGGAGTGACATTTGCTTTTCTTCAGTCTTCAGACATCTCTTCCACTTGCTGTGATTGTTCAAAGATTGTAGAGAATGGCTTTGCAATGACCTCAGCTAGCTCCCTCAGCGTGCACAAGTGCATCTCTTCAGACTCACAGATTTAGCGTATGTCTGGTTTGCTTAAGCATCCTCTAACCTGATCCTCTTCCACCAAAGGTGTATCTTGCTTGTTCCAG
>NW_010411076.1:46031-48997 GCF_000710305.1 Buceros rhinoceros silvestris | reverse complement strand
ATTCCTGAACACTGGTAGAAGACATTCAGTAACTCAGTCTTCTCCATGTCCTGTGTCTCCAGGGCTCCCGTCCCATTCAGCAGTACGCCCACGCTTTCCCTCCTCTTCCTTTTGCCAGTTCAGATACTTACAGAAGCCCTTCTTGTTGCCTTTCACATCGCTTGCCAAATGCAGTCCAGGTGGGCTTTGGCTTTCCTAACGGTATCTCTGCATGGCTGGAGAGTGTCTCTGTTATTCCTGGGTAACTTATCTCTGCTTTATGTCAGTTTTGCCAGAAGCTGGTTGCTTATCTTTAAAGGCCTCTTGGCATTTTTGCATTACTTCTTGTGTGTTGGGCTGGACTACTCTTCAGCGTGGAAGAGGTGATTCTTGAACCAGCTTTCCTGGTCTCTTCTCCCTCCTGGGCCTATTCCCATGGGATTCTTTCAAGCATGACCACCTTCTTTGGAAGAGGCCAAAGTCTGCTCTCCTGAAGTCCAGGGTGTTTTTTACCCTGCTCTCTCTTCTCAGGATCCTGAACTCCCATCATCTCTCCTGGCCACAGAGGAAGACCCTGGGTGCTCCCTGCATCCTGGGACTTGGAAGGCTGCATCCACCATCCAAAACTCTCAGGGTCGAACGCTGTGCCCTGGCGGGGACAGCAACTCCACCTTTTAGGGAATGTGGCCTGTGGCATATTATATCTGAAAATCTTTGGGCTGGGCTGAACTCAGATGAGGACCCTATCTTGTGCACCCCATGCCAATTGCTGACATCTGTTGACTGTCTTTGTAAGTCATCCTTGTGCAAAAAAGTGCATATTTTTAATATAATCTGCCTCTGGGGTTTAATTCATGCTGTGACATATGTCTGAATAAATGTTCTATGCCATAAATGATTCAAGAGATGGTTTTAAAACTATTTTCCCATTCTGTTGACATTCTATTCTTGGTTTCTCACACCAGAGAATGGTACACTTGCACAGTTACACTAGATACATGATCAGTGGTCACCTGCTCGTATTCTGCCTCAGTTTCCATTTATACAGCACAAAGAGCAGCACCAAATTAATGTAAGAAAATACCTGTCTTTTTTTTTCTGTTGTTTTTCAGATTCTCTTTATTGTCTAGTATTCCAGGCTATTGAATTGGATAGCTTGTTGATAATTGAAACTCGTTTGTTGGGGTTTTGTGTGGGTTGCTGTGGTTTTCTGAAGACACTTTGCCATGGTTTGAAATGTTATTAGAAAGAAATGCAAGCAGGAAAAGGACATCTAAAACTAAAATCAAGTGAAATTACTTTTAAGGTAATAATATTTTTGTGTGAGTTAGGAGTTAATCCTTGAATTATCTGAACTTAGAGAAGGAGATAGGAGTTTGTAAAGCAAGTACTGCTGCAGGATTTTTTCCCTAATAATTCCAGGACTAGCAACAAGAATGTTCCCAACCTGCATCACTGGGCAAGCAGGACTGCCAGTCAGACAGTCAAACCAGCACATGCTTGTCCCTTCAAAATAGCAAATTTCTGGAAGGATTTTTTTTTTATTATTCTAGGTTGTGAATCTTCAGTGTTTGCAGTGCATGCTGCTAATACTCCAATGTAAATGCTGACACTAAACCACCTCAATCTTGGGGTTTTAAGTAACATACTCCTACTTCCAGGACTATTAGTACAGGTTTTCAATGCTGGGTGAAGTGCAGACATCACTCAGCTAACACGATTCTAATCAATCCCGAGTTTTTAGCACACTCTGAGCAATGCTTGAAAACTATTATGAACATAGTGAATGTGTTGCTTCTCAGAGCTGTCCATCCTGTTCAGGTAGCTCATTGTGCATCAGCAACAGCCTCTTAATGTTCTTGAATGTTGCAGTAATGGAAAGGTGATGGTGAAGGCATCAGGAAGTCCGAATACTAGAAGGATCAGTACTGTTATAGTGGCTTCTGGAGAACTCAGGAACAATGGCAAATACTGTCTGTTTGCCAGATGAACTCTCTTGGCAAAAAAAGCACTCTAAATTATGCTAGTCATGTAAGTCTCGGAATCTATGATTCCATCTCACAAGCGGGTTTCCATCATGTCCTCCGTGATACGGAGAAAATCTAAAATACACAGAGTCTGCAGGATTATAGAACTGTATACTAACAGTATCCTGATGAGAGGGAATGTGAAACTGCATCACCCAAGTATTGCTTCAAAAAGTGAGCATCAAAGAACATAATCTTGTGCAGAACATAATCAGTCTTGCAGGTGAGTCGTGGGATAATAAAATAAAAATTTCCTTGACAATTGGGAAAAGAATGAACTGATGCAAGGATCAGTCCATCAAGTTTAAGATCAAAACAACACAGAGTCCCTTTGTTTTACTCTTGGTAAAATTCTATACAGAATCTTTACCTTAACAGCTAGCAAACCAATTCTTCAACCCTCTTGTAGTAATTTTGAGATCCTGCTAGGTGATTGTTCACACCCTTTTCAGGTTCTCAGAGGTCTCCCCAGCGTTTGCAGTTCAACATGATGAGTCTATTATTTTGGTATTCATACCCAGTTTCTTTGTCAGGATGTCAAATGTCTTCTGTGAAGCTCAGGTCACAAATGGGGAAAAGTAGTTTTGAATTGGTTACATCCTTGATGAATCCAAATGAACTCTATTGTCAAGTAACTAAAGGTTGGAATGAAAGCATGTGAAGTTTGTGGAGTTCCTTACATGTTTCAAAGAACTTTTGAAACTAATAGAGATCTTCCAAAATTCAAAATGCAAAGTGCTTAAAATGTGCCGGGTATTCAGCCATGTGAATAAGGGAATAATGTATTGTGTGGTTCCCTTGTAGATTAGAGCACAGTTTAGAATAATGATTTTTATATTCAGTTATACATCTAGATTCACTGTTGTAATTCTTAAGCTGCATGTAATACTCCATGAAAATAAGTATTTCATTACATAGTGTCAGACTGAGGAGCTCATGAACGTTTCAGCAATGAAAACA
>NW_010411076.1:40397-45922 GCF_000710305.1 Buceros rhinoceros silvestris | reverse complement strand
CATTAGCTCTACTCCTAGAACTATGAAGAGTGTTGTTCCTCACTACTGACATGGAATTTCCACAAAGAAGCGAATAGACAAGCTTCTTACTGGTTAAATGTTGATTTTGAATTAGGAGTCCAATTCATGATGGCCTTGAAGAAGACATACGTGGTCCAAGTAGTCAGTGGTGTTTATGCGGGGAGTCTCTATGCCAAGACCACTTTTCAGTCTGATTAGCAAAATAATATGTGATCTCTTGTCAGTGACAAGGAAAAGCTCTGGCAGTGTGTGAGATAGAGATGTTTGAGTGTCAGCTCATGTTTAATGGTTTATCTTTTGAGGAAAGAGTTTGCAGCTAAAGCACCAGTGGATGTAACTCCAAAAGCACAAAACTTCCAAGTTTAAATATTTAATGCTTGTTTTTCAGCAGTCACTCTGTTTGTTTTCTTATAGCCAGCTAGTGTTGCAGTAAGCTTCTGAGAGGGATTGAAGGAAAAAAATACATGGGGGAAAAAAGCAGGCTCAAAAATTCAGGGCTTGAATTAGGCTTTCTAGCAGAAAGTTTGCTTTCTGACTCCAAATCCAAGTGCAAGGTAGCAATATTTTTGTCCTGCTGTCTCCTGTGTGACAGGCGTACAAGCCTTTTGACAATATAAAGCATCTAGCTAAACTGTTTAATGATTGATTTGGACAGTATAATATCCAACGTGGCTGTTAGGGCAAAAATCTCTACGACAAAGAAATAACCACGGTGAAAGATTGAAGACTTATCAGGCCCTTCCTAGAGAATTCAATGTAGTGGTATGACTTGTCCTTAGGAAAAAAAGAAAAGAAAAAGTTTTAAAGGGTGGGTTTCTCCTTTCATTTGGAGATTTTCCTTTAGAGTGGAATGTTACACAAATCTCTCCATGGCATTATCTTTCTGTCGTCCCAACCAGAGGTATACTGCGCATGAAAGACGGAGGTTTCCAGAGAGAAAGTCCTAGGAATCCTCCCTGAAGTTTTCACACTGCGGTAGATCTAGAGGTCCACTGTGAGCAGCTGTTGCAATTTTGTAGTTGCACAATTAGAGCATAGGAGTAAAGAACCGTGGAACTGTCAGGGTGCCAAGTCATGTAGAAAAGGTCCCATGATCCACTTCCAGAAGACGGGAAACTCCTATTCCCTAAAACAACAGGTATCAGTGCAGAATTTTGTCTTTGCTGAAAGCCCGGTGGCTTCAGCTTTTACCACAGAGGGGGATCGTTTGTATTATGGCAGGTGAGCAAAATACCGGATGTTTCTTCTCAGTTTGTTTTGGGGAAAAAAGTAGAAGGCTCTATTTGCTTTGATGTAAGCAAACAGTTACTGAAGAATACTGCGTTGAGTATTAGCAACAAGTATTTTAAATTGTTGGTTGAACCATTCTGGATACATCAGTCCTCGCAGGAGGACATGGTGTACGTTCAAACAGGCACATTGCAGTAAGCACTAGGTTTCGTATAGTACCTGCAGATTCAGAAATCCCCTGTTTTGGAGTATTTTAGACTGGAGGGAAATGAACGATCGGGGGAAAAAAGGAGCACAAAATCAAACTTTATCTAAGAATTTAAGCTTTTTATTTGACTATAACACAAAGTATCTGAAATGTTTATCACAAATCATTCAAAAGATTTAAAGCATTTGCAGCCTAAACCTGCATTATGCAAAGTAATTTATTAATTTACATGTATTTATGTGCGATAACAGGCTATCGTGGCCTGTTTCTCTGATCTACAGTGCATAATAAGAATATGAAATGTATATTTGGACTTCACAGTAATAGTCACCTTTTGAAATATTGTGGCTAATCTAACACTCTACAGCTGAATGGAAAAACAAAACCAGTTCCAAATATGAATAAATGATCTGCTACTTAATACGTGAGTGTGTTTGTCAGGTTGATAACATTAGGCTCAGCTGCATTCAATTCTAAACCCTGCAATATTTGAAGTTTGATATTGTGCCTCGCTAAATTTAATACATGGACCTCAGTAATAGAGGAAATCACTTTAGCACTTGGCAGTTTGTTATGCTGTATAAAATTGACTGCCCTGCAAACACAATAGCGATAATAAAAATTGTGGTCAGTAGGGGGATGTAATGCATTTTCCAGCTTCAGTGAAGGTCCAGATGAGATTTATTGAGATTTCGCCGTTTGGGTGAAGATCAATAGAGCTTCGTTAATAATTTGTTGTAAGGGCACCCTTCAGGGATATGACATTTTACTCGAAAACTTTGGTAATTTTGAAAGCATGCCTGGTGGTAACAGTGTCAAGTCCCCGTGTTTCGCTAGCATGGATTTTTGCATTCAACTTGCGGGAGCATTTACTTTCACAGCAATTACATCTGAAATCATTCAATACGTGTCGCAGTTCGGTATCGATAACAGGATCCCACATGTTCTGGGAGTTCTAATGCAAGTCTTAAGAATCCCAAACATATTCTTAGGTCCTCGGGTTTCTCTGTTGTTTTCTTCTCTAATCTAAGGACTTTCATTTAAATGTCAGCCTGTAATTTCTTACTGGTGTATAATTTTTGTGAATGATCTGGAGCTACATTCTTATTTTCATGACTATAGAATTAAAAGGTTTCATAAGAAACTTATCCCTATATATCTTCCTCTTGCACCATAACTATTAGGTTGACTTAGATATCTGTATTTCTTTTCTATTTTCATAAAGAAACTTCCCTTCACTCTGTGGGCTGAACAAGCCTTCCTTTCTTGCCACCACGATTTGACGGACGTTACTGACTGACTGTTCGTAAGGAAACAGAGATTTGCCAGCGCTTTGCAGGTTGAACACAGGGACTAGACACAGCAGGACAATTTATTTTCGATGAGCACACACAAAGTAAGATTTATGACTTTTGCAGCTCGGATGACATTCCTTACATAGTTGCCGAGCTACAGCAAATTAAAGGGATCTGTGAATACTAAGGGGTGTGTTTTTGTAATGAGGGAGAAGAGACAGAAGCAATAAGAAGATAATTAAGGTAACAACTTGTGAAAAATTGAAGTGTTTCTGTCTTTCATTTTTGAATCTCTGAGCATAAACTTTGTAGTTGTTAATTTAATTGCTGATGTTCTCTGTATCCCTGAAGAATATTAAGGATTAATCATCTGGTTCTTTCCAGCAAGAGATAAGGCCGAAGTGAATTGAAATTTTACCAATTTAACCCTGTCTTCCTCCTAATATGACATGATTAACATTCTTCAATTAACAACACATAGTTATTCGGAAGGCCTCATTGCACTTCCTCCATTTTTCAGTTTTAGGTTGCCCTTTGCAGGTGTTTCAAAAAGAAGGCTGTATCTTTGGTCTGTATTACGTTCATCCAAATGACAAGAATTCAGATTATTTGGATTTTTACCTTCTACTTGCTTTTACTCCTTTTTATTCCTAATAATCTCTGTGTGCGCATCCTGAAAATTGAGATAAGGCCGAAGTGAATTGAAATTTTACCAATTTAACCCTGTCTTCCTCCTAATATGACATGATTAACATTCTTCAATTAACAACACATAATTATTCGGAAGGCCTCATTGCACTTCCTCCATTTTTCAGTTTTAGGTTGCCCTTTGCAGGTGTTTCAAAAAGAAGGCTGTATCTTTGGTCTGTATTACGTTCATCCAAATGACAAGAATTCAGATTATTTGGATTTTTACCTTCTACTTGCTTTTACTCCTTTTTATTCCTAATAATCTCTGTGTGCGCATCCTGAAAATTAGTTCTGATGAGCTGAGCGTTTTCTTTATAATGACAGACAAGTATTTCTTTTCCAACTAACTGTGCCAATCTGAGTAATTTTCTTAATTATTTGTGGCTGAATACTGATTTACAGAACCAGCAATTTCATTGAGCCCTAGAATGCGTAGCTGTTCACCTAAATAGTCATGCGTAAGGTACTGTTTCATTTTAGAATAAAAGGTAATTAAATGATTCACATTTGTGACTGACTTTGGTTTAGAGGTACACTGAGTGAAAACTGCAGCACCTTCTTATGTATGCTGGTGTTTTCTGAAGTGCCTTCCTAAGGTCCCTCACTGGGCAAATACTAACAGAGTTGCCTTTGTGTCTGATGGATAATCAGTAGCTGTTGATGGGAAAGCATCACTAATTTATGAAGAATCGAGAGGGGAAAAATGAAACAATTAAAATAAAAGTTTTTCTTCTGAAACCTGGGAGGCAACTGGAGTTTGCTGATTTGCAGTTTTGCAAGGAAAACAGTAGACATTTCCATGTCTAGAGCTTAAAACATTCCATATTTCTTACTCGTTTTCTTTTAGGTCAGCGCAATCTTTAAAGATCAATTATCTTCCATTGGAATTTTTATGATAATGATACAGATTCAAATATCTGTTTACAAGGCTAATATTTTGGCTGTGTAGCGTTTTTCAGCACAGTGATACTGTCTCACTGATAGAAGAGGAATTTGACCACTTGTCCGGGTTTTTCCACCAGTGCCGAGGGCCGCTCTGTGTTCACAGGTTTATTTCATAGCCATGTGAAGGAGCACAACAACCATGAACACTGCCAGTGCCTACCTGTTTGTCAGGATTCTGTCTTACAAAAATCTGGGAGCTCTAAGCTTCCCTTTTTCTTTATTTTTGTTTCCAGATAACATTACAAGACTTCAGAAGGAAGGTCAGTTATGGTTGACGGTTCCCTTGTGTTCAGCGTAATAGCTTAAACGATCTGCACAGAGCTGAAGGCTTTCTGATGAACATCCAGTACATTACATTTGGGCAAACGGTAAAGCCTGTTTTCCCACCCGAGTTACGATGACATCGTTAGTACATGTGGAATGGGATGGAATTGTGCTGCCTGCCTTTTCAGCAATGGAGCTTTTCTTCAGGATTACCAGATATTAACAGTTCAATTGCTTTCAAAGGCAGTGCTATTACTTTGGTTATTGTAGTTTGGATCAACACAGGTTTCCTAGCTAATGCAGAGTATTTTCTCAGCATTTGGAGTTTTGATCATGTGGGTGTTGCTGTAGTCTTGGCTCCTTTAAAAACATGGATTAGTGAGAAATGCACTAGTTGATTAGCACAGTATTACTGAGGCTGTTGGGTTGTCTTTCTAATGGCCCTTCTGCCTAGTGGCTGTGGGCTGTCTGACAGTGGGCACGGCTTTTTGTGAAAGGCAGAAAGAGTCACTGAAGTCAAAGTAGCCGCATTTGGGAACAATCTGAGTGTCTACACACTTGCTGTGGCCATCCCGTGTTAAAAGAATCCTGAGTAAACCAGCTTGAATTGTGATTCTTTAATACTCCTATTCCAGTGCACTTTTGAGAATGTATTTTTTTTTTTTCCCCCATAGGAAAGGGAAAAGGGTTTCTTGCACGTTTCTAAGGAACACCAAGTAAAGATTGCTACTGAAATTAGCAGGTAGAACCAGGTGAACCATATATCACGGGCATGGTGCAGTTTGATAGTTCCTTTGCAAATTAGATATGTAAATGTATAGGACAAGCAATTCTGAACGTGAAATTACCTGGTTTTAATTTTAAGAAACAAA
>NW_010411076.1:36184-40218 GCF_000710305.1 Buceros rhinoceros silvestris | reverse complement strand
CCCCCCCCCCCCCCCCAAATAAGTACATTATAAGATGGGACATTTTCGGTTGTCTGTATGTCACCAAGTACCAACCTAAAGTGACAATTCTTCCTACTACACATCAAACAAAATTGCATTAGTGAAAAATCAATCAGGGCCTCTTTCATGTGATAAAGTTGTAGGGCTTTATTGAAAATTAGTGAAATCACCTCTGATATACATGGCTAGAGAAGCAGGAGAAATCTTACTAGAAAATAACAGTGAAGTGTGATAGCTGTGTCATCAGGAAGATGTTTATGTCTGTGTACACATACATAGATGTTTATAAATATTTGCCTACTTTCACTGAAGGGAGGTTGTCATCACTAGGAAACAAATGTAGTATCTCTTCATGGGTCAAAAATTGCTTCCTTTCACAACAATTAAACATACTTGTGGGTTTTGTTATTTTTTGAAGTTCATGTTTATTTGATGATCCTGACAGGTGGGTAGGGGAAGGATGCCCGCAGACAGCAATGGATCTCTCCACTATTGCATTGTAAAAAGATAAGTCAGGGCTGCATCGTTTGAAAATTTGTTCAAGAATTCAAAGCACTGCTAGTGAAATAATGCTTGAGTGAAATGACCTCAACCCAGGCCCTACTGGTCCTTACAAGAATCTGCCCTGGGTCCATCCTTCCAGCCGGCAGGCAGGGGTTTCATGATATTAAGGTTAAGCGTAAGAAGCCGCTGGCACTCCTGTGCCTGTGCGTGCAGGAGTGCTGGCTGAGCTGGGCTGCCTGTCCAGGAAGGCTGGCTGAGGAGCCTTGCCGGAGCACCGTGAGCACTTTGGGAACTGCCTTAAATCAGATGGCAGTTAACAACTCTATAGCAATGCTCTCGTCCCATTTCCTGCTCCTTCTGTGGATGCATTACCTTTAATACAACAAAAAGGCCACTTTTTTGTATTTCTTTGACCTGCATTCTACATTAGTCACTTTTTGGGGGGCTCTTCACCTGTTTATCCCCTTGCTTTGAGGCACTGATCAGCACCACTTCCCAACAGGCCTACTGGAGATGTGCCAGTAAAACCCATTTGGAGGTTTCAAAACCTTTTTCAGAATATTTCATTCTTTTCATCACCTAATCTTCTCTACAATTGAACCAAATCTGCTCTTCAGAATTAGCAAAGGAATTTTCTTCCCTCAATAAAAATCCAAACCAATTCTTAGTTCCTGCAAAGGGTTGCAAAGAGGAACGATTCACTGATACACTAGTAGGTAACCCTAGTCAGGGCAATGATTGTTTAAAAATTAGCCAATATTACTGAAGTAACAAGGCAAAAAGAAAGCTTATTATTTAAAATGAGTTAGTAGGAAAAATGAGATCTGAGTAAGAAACTTCTCTCGTTGTACAAGAGAAGGCATTTAAGCACTGGTGATGTGCGCAGGGAGAAATACTTCTGATTTTGTTTGTTTGTTTCTGTTTACTTGTTCCCTAGGTGGGTAGTTTCAGATTTATCAATGAAAAGCCCCAGGAAGACCACTAAATCACAGTCTTAATTGCGCTATCTTCCTGTGTCAGCTTTGGGGGAGCCAGCTGGTCTGTGGTGTGAGTAATGCCGAATACATCCATTAGCCAGACAGCTGAGAGGAAGCATCTCAGAGGGCTGCTGCTGTCCTGCAGCTTCCCCCAAGACCTACAGCATTAGCTCCATGGCATTTGTAGATACTCCACACCGGTACAAAAATCTAGGACCTGGACTTTGCTGTTTACTGTAATACTTGAAGAATGCAAGCCTCCCAGGCTTTGCTGTGGAAAGACTGCTGAAAATTTTCATCATGGAGCAACCTCTGAGATCTGGTTTGATTTATTCTGAGAAATTCTACAGAGAATACTAGTTAGTGAAAAAAGTCAGTTATTGTACGCTCTGTTAACGTACCATGTGCGGGGCGGGTGGGGAATGAAAACACCCTGTACTGTTAACTATTTGAGTGCTTCAAAAAAGAGGAGGAAAGAGACAAGGTAGGCAATTGAATCTGTAATTCTGTGAGGTAAAAGGCTCTGATGTTGTTCTGCACTTTTCTCAGCATACTTCCTCAGTTTTAGTCACTTCAGTTCTCCTGCAACAATCTCTGCAGTGCCAAAAGTTCTCTTTAGGCTCCTGGACTTTGGTAAGGTTAGTTGTGGTCACATTTGTCTTGTGGGGTCAAAATAAGCATAAGACTGTAATGTTCAGTTGGTTGACAGTTAGAAGTGCAGGACTTCCTTGGCCACTGCTCTCTCTAGATGAACCCTGGACAGCCCACCCATGTGAGCCATGTAGGAGCAGGATGTGCTGTGAGCGGGGAGCATATCCGCAGCACGGACAGCCTTCGAATGGCGATCTTCCACAACTCCCTGCCTGCAGAGCTATTCGTAGTGGACACCTAGGATGCATGTCACGTGCTCCTGTGATAAGCTTTCATACTAGAACAGCGTATTGCAAAAGTTTGGAATATTTACCAGCTGGAAAAAAGAAACCGCTTTTGCCCCCCTCAAGTGTTTGGCTCAGGTTTACGTTTGATCTGGGTGGGAAAGACTTCTTAAGAAACTTGTGTTGTCATTTGCCCCCGGGAAAGGAAACGTTTAAACAGCTAATTCCGCTAGGATGCATGTCACGTGCTGCTGTGATAAGCTTTCATACTAGAACAGCGTATTGCAAAATTTGCCCCCCTCAAGTGTTTGGCTCAGGTTCACGTTTGATCTGGGTGGGAAAGACTTCTTACGAAACTTGTGTTGTCATTTGACCCCAGGAAAGGAAACGTTTAAACAGCTAATTCCAGATCAATGCAGAGAAGTTCTCAGTGTCTTTCACTGGTTTTCTTCCTCTACACTTAGCTTTGCTTACTGGTTTCTGTAGTTATCTATCAGTACAATATTCGTGCTTTGGAGCATGAATTTTCTCCAGCTAAGTGCTGAAACTCATGCGTGCTGAGCTTGGTTACAGTTAAGTATGCACTTAAGTATGTAGTGACTGTGATTTCCTCTACACAGACTGACCTCTGCACATCTGGAATACTTCCTCTAGTAGGATGTCAAAGCTAGTATAATTCAAAATAAGATTAATACCACATTAAGCTGCTGCCATACAGAATTTAAGTAAATCCCAGGTTTATTTTGTTATTTTGATGACTGTGGACCTTTCCATGCACTCCCAAATTCAGAGGGTTTGATTATTCATTCAGCAATACGTCATGGCTTATACTTCTTTTTTTCCCTCCCTTCTTTTGTCCCTGGAAAGACACGCTAAATATGATACTTTGCTGCTGGTTGAGTTGCACCTTCATATCCAAACAAAAAGCAGCTGAATATAGCTGCAGAACCTGACTGACTCATTCCACAGGTGAAGCAGTAAACTCTCTTATATACCGTGGGCTGTCAGAAGCACCCGGTGAACAGACTGAGAAGTACGTATGACATGTCTTCTCTAGCATCCTTCTCTGAGGATAATTCCATATGCAGCTTAAAAAAACCCCAGTGAATAACAAAACAACCCAGTGTAAGTGTGGTAATTATGATACCGATCTCTTTTAAAGTTTAGATAATAAAGGCTTGTTCTTACTTTCTTAAGACTCGGGATTTATCACTAGGTAATTTACCCATTAGTATTATTTATCTCACTATAACGTGTGCGTGAGAAGGCAGTATTTTAAAAAAGTTGCTTGTAGTAGCGTGAGCCTTGCAGTTCTAGGATACTTAGTGCCAGAGTGTGAATATGTATTGAGTA
Source organism: Buceros rhinoceros silvestris (assembly GCF_000710305.1). Taxonomy (NCBI): domain Eukaryota; kingdom Metazoa; phylum Chordata; class Aves; order Bucerotiformes; family Bucerotidae; genus Buceros; species Buceros rhinoceros. The sequence continues at coordinate 36,488 of NW_010411076.1, read as the reverse complement.
TGCTGCATTCAACTGTCAAGTAATATTCATATTTTCCAACTCACTTAGGGATAACTAAGTAGATTTCTGAAACCTCCAGTTGGGTTTCAAACAGTTTACTGGATGATGTGCAGGCTACTGCATTTTAATTATCAAGTGAAACATGGTGTTTTCATCAATTTGTGGGAAATAGTGGCTAATAGTTGAGACATGCATCCTCTGTTACATTAAACTGCTGCTGTTCTTTCCTTTTGAAATCATTCTGACATCTAGTCTTGCACTGACAAAAGGACAGGTAAGTGAAACTCAGATTTGCAGCAGCAGG
>NW_010411076.1:19160-36105 GCF_000710305.1 Buceros rhinoceros silvestris | reverse complement strand
GCAGGAATATTGTTGCTGGGTGTTTATTCGTGCAACAAGCTGATTTGCTGGGCCAAAGGGATTATGGGTTCAGCCACCTGCCTTCCCAGAGCAAGAGATTACTACCAAAGGTGACAAAAAAAGGACACAGGCTCTCTCATTAGCTACTACCGTTCACAATCTGGCATATTAGCTTGAACAGAAATTACGGCTGTTGAATTTAATACACTGGGTCATTAGTGTGGTGATGTTCAGTTCTGCCCCAGCCGGCAGCAGGGCGGGTGCACTTGGGTAATGGCTTTGGCAAAAAAAGCAGCGGTAAAAGTGTTTATAACGACTGCTATTACATCTAACAAAGCCTGTCTGCACACCTTTTAGACTGTGGGAGCCACTGCGGGGCATTCCTTATTTGTTAGACTACAGAGCAAGCGAGTTTTGAGGTAAGAGTAGTTTATGTGTTAAAGTAATACTGCTAGCAAGATTTAATTATGTCAGATAAGAGATTACTGAATTTCCTGCTAGTAATTAATATGCGTTTCTAGAGCAGTTCAATATCACAGATGAAACAGTGATGCATATAGTTCAAAAGCATATCAACTGCTGATAGTTGTTTCAACTGACCAGCAGTGTGGGTAAATCCATAAAAATGAAAAGAGAGTATGAAATTAAAAAGCACTCTGTGAATGCTACACGATATAACGTAGTACTCAATTCATGCTCTTGCCTTACAGCATGACTTTTTCCCCACTTAACATGGTAACTTATGTTTTGAATGGAAATTAAGGTCTGCAGTTCCTGGGTTTTGAATCTAGTGTCTGTTTTATATATTTATTTTAACAATTCAGGTGTGAGAATTCTCTCTTTGTTTTTGGCCAGGGTTTTTTGTTCTTTTATAAAAGTTTCAAAATCATCAAGAGTCAGAAGCACCAATTTTGTATTAATTCCAGTTTCTAGATTTTCACCACAATAGGCAACCAGCATTGTAAAAACTGACCTCATATAATGATGTCAGGGAAAAAGACTTAACTGGTTTGGTTTTTTTTCTCACATGTAAGTCGGTAACCAAACTAATGACATCACTGCATGAATACACGTAACAGTATCACAGGGTTAACTGACGAGAAGGGAAATGACATAACACATCAAAGAAGTCATTGAATGCTCACTGACGAGCTGTGGTGGAGAAACAGCAAAAGAATTTTGAAGTGGGAATGCTATGGAAACGTGAGCTTGTTTTCGTCCTTGCTGTTTATTCTAGGAATATGTCCAAGGTTGCTGCAGCGTGCACAATGTGGAGGGAGGTTGTACTCGCTGGCGGTATAACTGATGAGATCGAAGTCTTTTAACTTCGTGATTTGTGCTGTATTGAGTATCTTCATAGCAGTGGCCTACTGAACAGGGTGATCGCATCACTGCAATGATGAAATAGATGCAAGATTAATCACTTGTCTATGTTTGCATTTTTTAAAGGTCTAAAATTTTGGCTTTCATCTGCAAAATCCGGGTTTAGGTACCTGCATTGATTCAACATCTCATAATTAGAACTATGATGCTCAGAACACACAAAAAAATTGTGTTCTGGACAATGTCAGCCGTGTTTATTAACAGTATCCATAAAGGGTGTCTTGAGTTCTCCCCCTGTATCTTTAGGGTTGATTGGGAGCACTTAATGCCTGCAGTCAAGCCAGAGCTGAGAATCTCTTCCTGAGGCTGGAAGCCTTTATGCAGTCTCTAAAAATTATAAGCAGTTCTTGTTCTTTTCAAGGTGTAGCAACTGGATTCCAAGACAGTTATCTCGAGAGCTTTTTGCTATCTTCCTGGCTTACACTGCTGTTCTGAGATGCCTCCTCTTTAATAGGTCATGCAGAATAGCCTACAGGTCTTCTTTTGGGAGGTAGGAGATAAGGTTTTCACCTTACCATGAGAAAGTTCATTAATTAAAAAAGGTACATGGCATACTTTAACTGTCTGATTCACTATCATAAATACTGTGAATGTCAGAATCTTACATAACTCACAATCATTTTGATAAACATGGAAAATAAATCTGTAATGAATTCAGCAGAAGTGCTTGACCCAGTTCGGTGGAGGTGAAAGAACATGCAGGGAAGTACCATTATATGGTTGACGTATTTTTCTTTCTCCAAACTTTCCAACCTTCAGACAATTCTGGAGACAGAATCTTGGGAGAGACAGATCTTTGATACAACCTAGCTCAAGTGCTCGTATGTCGTGTCCTTATGTTTGGCAGTGCATTTCTGAAAGGTATCGTCTATCGGGTTTTACTAACAGGCTGACTAGATGAAGAGACTTCAGGAGTGCTGGGAAATGCTACCTATTTCTGGTACTATGAGCTTGCTATATGGGGAGCTTTCAGATCAGATTGGAAGATGGCACTGTGGTGTCTTCCTGCATTTCACCATTACACCTTTATTGTCATATGTTTTTCTGTAACAATAAAAAGTTAAGTAAGAAGGGGTGGCTAACCAATCAATGCATTATGTAACTACACCGTGTCTCTTACTGTAGCACATCAGTGCCTACTAGCAAAAATCGCATTACCTTCAGAATTACTAAAGGACATCATTGTGCTCCTGTTTGGGTCTGGAAGGTAGTGGAGCAGCTATATGCTTAACATGAAAAGTACAAGCCATCAATCATCATCAGATTCCATATCCTGCCATATCAACCCGTTTAATCTGTTTCAAATAATCTGCCTTCCAGAATCCTAAGGGCAAAGATGGGAATAATGTGATTTGGACACAAAACAAGAGTCGTTAACCTTGAACTCTTGAGTCGCTGAACTTCTCATGGAGAGCAGTGCTGCCTAATAACCCATAATCTAACAGATTCTCTCTGGGAAGTATCTGTAGGTGATTTCCCCAAACACCAATGAAGCCATGAAGGAAGGTATTGCAAAAAAGAGATAACGCAGAGAGATAAAGGAATTACACCTTGTATTGCTGATATGTGCAGCTTTTATATCTAATGCTAGTTCATCTCTAAAACAACCATGATAGCTGACTCACTTGTGATACATTAAGAATAGGTTGAAGAATGAGGATCGTGGTTCTGAAATGCATTCCATACTTACGCCAGTTATGCTGGAGAATGCTAATAAATATATAAAGTACTTACAATTGTGGAAAGATTATTTGAACAGCAAGCAGTTATGTTTTAACAAAAAAACCCCATGTATACAGAAAAATACGTGTATACTATGTGCTGTACACTTACAAACATATGTGGGGTCTCTTTTAACAAACGATTTCTCAGAGTACTGAACCTGGTCTCTAGTTCAAAGCTGTAGGAGAAAGTCTGCTAGCACTCCGGTCTAAGTCACTAATCTCCCAAAATAAAATTCTTAGTATCTTCGAAGTCAAAATGTCTTGACCTTTTAGAGACAGCAGGGAAATCTAGGTGTGTCGTCATTTCGTTGATAGTTCAAAAATACAAGCTGCGTTTATGCTAAAACCGCAGAGCGTATTATTTTGGCAAACAATGTATGCAGTAGGTCATACAGTGATACAGCTCGTTTGTACCTGGCTGCGACGCTGTTCTAAATACAGACATTGAAAGCAAGTCCTTGCATGCAGCAGGATTAGAGTTCATTATCCACCAAATATTGAGAGGCTTCAGTGTCATTAACAGCATGTAACTGAAATGGGCAGTGTTCTTCTCATCAGTATAGGTTAATGGAAGGAAACTCATCTGATCATCTCCGCAGCAGTAGCGTTACGTGTTGAAAAGCTTTTCCTCATGCACGTGTATGGTGTGACAGTCTGCTCTGAGGAGGACTGGGCTCCAGAAATCGGAAGCTGCACCATATGCCTAGTTATTAAATACATCCATAGGACAAACTCTATCACCCAAAACATGTGTAGTACAAGATACCATTTCAATTTGAAAATGAATTTAGGGTAAATAGAAGGTTGTAGCCCATGCACCACGTTGTTATAATATGGTGTTGCTGTGGAATCAGAAGTAGTTGTCTGCACACTGCTAGGCAGTGTTTTCTTTTAGAGTGCTTGTGCGTTGTCTTTTTGGTAGGGATGGTAAAATCGTGCTGAACGGGAATGAATCCAGATGGCAGGAATCCACAGCACTGGTGCCAAGCCGAGATCAGATGGAAACTTACAGGAGTTGGATCAAAAGAATTCCGTATCTCACCATTAATGTCATGCACCTGATCTAGAATAAGAACAAGAATTTGCTATGTGTAAATATGTTTTTCCATTGGGGTGTGTATTTTTAGAAACATCTTTCTACTTGGAAGAAATAGTTGCGTGAATGAATCCATACTCATACTTAGCCATATCCCTTCCTAAATCCTTTTTTTGTCCTTCAAACACATGTATTTTAAGCACAGATACTTAATGATTTCTGCCGGGGAGACTCATCTAAAAGCTCCCTCAACAACTGCAAGAGATTAAATTTAATCGATATTTTACATGAAATTTGGTAGCATTTAAAATGTTGTATCCCATATTCCCCCTTAAGCTTAGACCTTTTTCTACCCCATTTTTCAGGTCTGCAACATTTGCACTTTTTTATTGTTAGAGCTTGCATTACAAGATTAGGAGGGGACAGCAGGGAGTGCAATCCTTTTCCTTCATTCTCTGTCGCTGAAAGGGCTGTAACAGTGTTTCATGTTTTATACCAGTATCTCAGTCTTGTGAAATACTTCAGTCCTCACTACTTCATCTTAGAAAGCAGCTGTGGGAGAACTTCAATGGGAATTGCTTTGCACAAGAGGAGCGAATCCCGAGCTAGAGGCTTTCACCCTCTTAGGGATTTTGCTAGAATTAAAATGGGGTCATGCTTTAAACAGGGGAAACTCGCAGTTGCCTGGTCAAGTGACGAAACACAGAGACCATCCCCCTGAGGGAGATTATGAATTGGAATGTGGTTTTCGGGAGTCTAGTCCCGTGGTTGTGTAGTCCCATCCTTCGCGGTTAAACTGACAGCGCCTGGTCATAACTGGACTGTTGGTGTTACCTGAGGTGGAACTGAGAGCAGCTGTTTGACGCTATCTGCTGGATTTGGTTGCTTGAAACATTGTCTGATGTTAACTGCTCTCCTTGACATTTTAATGTGTTAGGCATCCAGCTTAGCAGCCTGTTAATTCTTTTTTTCACTTGAAATTTGCAACTACAAAAAGTGAATCTTTTAGTAAACTAAGTATACGAAAAATACTATTTTGCCTCTAGTAAAATTTTTTGTAGTCATTTTAGGAAATGCTCCTATTTCTTACGTTTGTAATAGTTACCTGAAAGACAGAGAGGTTGGCTCTTGTCATAGTGCGTCGAAGGGTGTGACTTCATCCAGCATCGGGCTTTTTGCATGTTTGGGGTTTGTGCACATTTGCCAATGTTTTGGTGCAGCTCTGCACCCAAATTCCTGACACTTGTGGCTGAAATGAGTATTCTGCAGCCTAGGAATGCCAGAACATTCCTCGCACCTGTAGCTCTGAGTTAACACAGCCTGGCTGCAGCTGGGTCTGAGAGCCGGGTCTCAGAGCTCTTCTGGTTCCTTTACGTACCTCCCTGGCTTTACACCAGCAGGAGTGGTGGAACGAGGTGGGACTATGTATCATAGCTATGTGTACTGGGTATGTGGCTGGCACAGTGGTGTGGGAGGAGATCACTACTGTGAGCCTGAGGGGAAGGAAGTTGGAAAGCCAGCACTGGGATGGGTTGTGCCTGGAGAAGGCAAGATGGAGCTCCACAGTTAACAGGTTTTTTTCTTCTTTTGTCTTTTTTCTTTTTTTTTTCTTCCTGTAAATCCAACAGTATGCTCCAGGCATTCATGGATACAGGAGTTTACAGATTTTTCTTTTTGTTTTTTTAATTAAATCTTCCACATCCTAAAATTTAAGTCTTAATTTTGCAAGTATATATGTTGTGTATTCCAATACATATGAATTACTTTCTCACGCTATTCCCATGCCTGATTTCTTGGCTTAAAAAGAACAGCTTCCTCGATAAAACTTCATAGATATGTATTTGTTTACATATTTTAGAGATGTATGTATGCCAGGTGGGAAAAAAACAATGCATCAAAACCACTCTAGGAACTAAAGTTTTTTGTGCTTTGCTTTCTGTTCTGATATTTCCTGTAATTGATTTTTCCTTTCCAAAGGAACTAGAAGAAGTTAGTATATCTCAGCCACCTGTTTGTGTAAATCTCGGCCGAGCTCTTTCGACTAGTAACAATTACAAATGCTGGAAAATCTCCCTTAGGTTTTGTACCTGTGACGGCCAGCTGACTGAGTTAACTCCGTCCGGTAGATGTTAGGCATTCCCCCATACTCCAATCAATTGGTTACAGTACTGCATCAATAATTAGAAAGTACTTGAACTTACACAGGCTGTGGTTAAAAAGCACAGCAATTTTCCCTTCCTTCCAGAAGCTGAGAGGATGTTGCCGTGCCCTCCAACACCCAAGGAGCTATAAGCTTTGTTAAATTTTTAACAGTTTTATCAAACAGATGCTCCCATTATGCCATGCAGAAAAATCAGTTTAAAAGATAAAATGCACAGACTGTTTTGTTTTGTGGAATTGCAGATTTCTTCTGATTTGTCAGAAGAAGAAGAACCATGAGCTGCACTTGCTGCAGTTTTTCCCTGAGGAAGGCTGAAAGCAGTGAGAGTTGAGGAAGCCCTGTCGAAATCTCCTTGTGTCAGTATGAGGAGATAGATCATTGTCTTGGCTTTCCAATATTAAAGCTGTGCTGCTGTTTTGTGAGGTGCGTATTGCCTTGCAAGATAGGAGATGACTTTTTATTTAAGTAGGTTAATAGGTCCCATGGTTTCTAAAGCTGAATTTGTTTGGGTTTGGGTGGTGAACTTGTAAAGGCTCACTTGTTTAACAGCACAGCAGGCTAGACAGGTTTTCCCACTGGCACTGACATTTACTATAACTTGTATGTGTGTATCTATCTTAGAACTTGAGTGGTCTGTTCACTAGAGGGTTCAGGTCTGCCAGACGAGCCCTCTTGGTCTGATTGGAAGGCTTTGGGGTATTGTGGATGTACACTTGCTGGCTGAACATAAAAATCTAATGAGAGACAGAGATGCGTGTATGTATGTAGAAAACATATCTGAGAGCTTTTCTACTTTATCTGGGAAAATGTGCTTTTCTTCAAAGCCCTCAGGAAAACTGGACCTGCTTGTTTCATATGCACAGGCTATTGACTCTGAGATCTTCTCTCACGGAGAATGGGATACTGGATTTTATTTTAAATTTCACAAACCGTGCTCACATTCCTATCGGCACATAGTTACACAAAATTTTGTGTGTGCTAAGCTTTTAAAAACAGTAGGGGAAAATGCCGTAATGTGAGACAAAATTTATCTTCCGTCGTCTGATGTGGATACACAGATTCATTATCAACTGTGGGTGTTTCCTTGTGTTGCTGCTACGTGTCTGTATCTGGTACAGATAGTTTGTGTGATTATGAACCATTTTCTTAGTGTACAAAAAGCTCAATAATCAGCACTGTACATTGTTGAACCAGAGATAATAATATCCTCTATGTGTACATTCAGAAGTAGAATCTCAGTCACGATTTGTAGAAGTATTTGGGAGAGAAACTCAGTTTGTGTGTACAATCAGCAAATTACTTCTGACTGGAGTTTTTATACAGTGAGATTTGTTAATGTTGAGAAAAAAGGCAATGTCGATAGTAAGATACAGAAAAGCTTTGTTATGAAAAATTTGAATTTCTCACATCACTTTGGTAGTGATGTGATTTTTTTTTTTATTCTTTTATGTTTTGATTGGTTCTAGCACCTTGACTATGTCCACATTCAATTATTCTAAAATAAAATTAAACCTTTAGTTTTCTCTTTGATAATGTTTTAGAGTAGTGTTTGGATTAAGCAATTAACTTAAAAGATGATAAAAACTAGAACTGTGTCCAAAGGTGCTTCTGCTGCATTGTGGATTTAAGACGATGCCCTTAATACAGTATATTAACTTTTAGTCAGGCAGCTGGACTAGATGATAGTTTCAGGTCTCTTCCAACTGAAGTAACTATTCTGTTGCCTGCCGGGCATTGTTTTGATTATTTTTACTGTTTCTGCAGAGGAATAAGCATGCTGCGGAACTTGAACAATAATCAGCTGCAATTTGAATATTCAACGTACGGCAGAACAAAGTGTTTGTGTTCTTAGAACAGTATGCTGCTGCTTTTTGCATTGATCCCATTCAGAAACGTGGATGTTTCTCTGAGCAGAGCTACTTTCAGGTTCTAAAATAGAACCAGACACCTCTCCCTCTCAGGCCAAGCAAGGAAAACCAGAATAAAGTAAGAAAATAACGAGTCCTTAATTTTTCTGAAAACAAAGCTTTTTTTTTTCTTCTGTTCTATAAAGAAGAGCATCATGATTGGCTGCAAAGACAGACAAGTCAGGTCTTTAACTGGTGCATTTGGCAGCAATTAGTTGAGAGCTCAGAGGTCAAGTGCGGAGTGGTTTGAAGCTTAAAGAAGGAAGTTGTGCAGTGGCCGAAACAATGCCCTGCTGAATTTGTAGAACTTTCAGTAGCCTGATTCCATATGTCCTTTTGTTAAGGATGTCTGACAACAGTGCTGTCACATGTTTTCAACCCTCCTTCTGCTCTGTCCCTGTCAGCATCATATTCAGAAAGCTCTGAAGCAGGTTTAGATCTAAGTCTCCAGATTTTTTGCCAGCCTGTCTGGAAAGCAGCAAAGGTTGAGGGAGCATTTAAAATAATCCATCTCTGGATGACATCAAGTAAAGAAGAGATTGAATGAGTAGAGAAAGGTGTAGACTAAAGGAGAACAGTAATGTGGCACTTAGAAAGAGGAGGAGAAAGGATAGACAGGATGAGAAAGCAAGGAGAGAATAAAAGCAAAACAAAAAGTGTATGTCAGATTTAAGAACAGGAAGACAGGAAACATTACAGGGGGGATGTACAAAAATGTGTGTTGGAGAAAGAAGTAGGAAGCGTTACAGTTTTCCTTGCTGAAAGAATGAAAGTGATGCAGCATTTCTGTACACAGACAAAAAATTGCAACTGGATTCTATCCCCAACTTTCTCCTTGGAATGGGCAGTGGGAAGTGAAGAGAATGTAGAGAGTAGGAGGGCATTACTTCCCTAATGAGGGAGAAAACGGCTCTGAAATCCCTACTTCTACCTCACCTTCATGTGTCAAACTTTGTATTTCTGCTAGTCTTCAAGGAGCTTCTGTGGAGTTTTGCTTCTGAATAACAACTGTTCTCCTTAGAAATTCTGGAAGTCGCATGGTGGAGATGAGAAAATGAGGTGATAGGAATGGTATCTTCCTTAGCGTGTGTGTGTATACTCTTACTATCATTTAACTGGTTCTGAAAATAGAAATTTTGTTTAGAAGTATTGGCATTAGTGATCCTTGTTAATATGGGATCTATGTTTGCCATGCACTTGGAGTTGATACTGTGCTTTGTGAAAGTCTAAGTTTGGAAGGAGATCTTTTCAGGGAGTATGTTTTCAGTGGTGCTCTAAGGCTCAGACAGGTTACTAACTCTTTAAAATCTCTTACCATTTTGAGTAAGAAGATTTCTTTGTAGTGTAGTTTGCAGGTTTTGTAAAGTATTTTGAGTTTCTAAGATAAAAGAATACTGGGGAATTTTGATTTTTCTTTTCCCTCTAGCAGGAATCCATAAATTGACCTCTGTAATTCCTTGGAAGGGTAACCTGAAAATACTTGTCTACGTTTAGCTTGCATTTTAAAGGGAACGTCTGCGCTGTGACGAGGTTAGTATTTTCCAGTAAATTACTTCCCATTGGTAGCAGGAAGCAAAGGCACTATTATACCACCACAACACAAATACGAAAGCAGCAAAGATAATAGCAGCTGTTTATCTTTTTGTGATGTTACTGCGTAACGTGTGGCTGGGGCCAGATGCACAAGACCAAGCGTCAGCGCTGGGCATCAGATTCTTCACTCAGGAATTAAAAAAGTCCAAGAGCACGGAAGATGGAAAGATTGACTTGATCTATTATGAAGATCTCATCACATACCTTTCCTAAGTAATAATCTGCTATCTCCTGGTTAAAGTGCTATTGAGTATTGGAGATACTGCGGCATCTCTAAGATCTTTAGGTTGGTTTTCTTTATGTATGTCAGAATATGTTACTTAAAACAACCAACCAACCCTTAGTTGGTCTCTTTCTGCTGGCAGCTTTATGGTGTCGAGATTTACTTGCTAAACGTTTTTCATCGTAGTTACTCAGAGAACTTAAGATCAAGCCTGTGTATTTTCAGCTTGTTTTTTTTTTCTTTTTAATATATGAACAAAGTGCAGCTGTTCAAATTGTCACAAGACATTTCCTGTGGCATAATTTGGATGTGCTTGTTTAAAAGTGCAGGTATGAGTTTTATATATGACAATACTTGCTTATGAAATGACATGCTGGGATGTATACTTGGATTTGAAACTCTGTCCCAGCACAAATTTTGTTCTCTTAAAAGGTGTTGACAATAAAAAGAATAGTTTTATGTTTATTTAAGAAATAAAAATATTACTGTCCAAGAACCAGTAATACACGTTTTGCTTTGGAGTGGATAAAGGACATTTTCTTAACTTTGATAGTTTGAAAATTAAAATCCCTTGGAATATTTTAAAACATTAACTGCAGTTAAGGGATTAAATGAAGCAAAATGGTTTGCTGTATGTTGAATCAATCAGAATTAAAGTTCAGTTATAAGTGACAGGTTTTCTATACACAGCAACTTTGTTTTAATACCTCTGGAGTAAATGACTCTTCTTTTTTGTATGCTATGTTACCTGTGTTTAATGAAGTGATTTAGGTATTCCGGGTGGGTTATTTGTGAATTTCAGTTCTAAATAAGATGAAAATTGCTTTTCAGGAGTAGGGTGTAGTAGGGCCAGCTTTCCTGAGATGAGCTAGGTGGCAGAATTGACTAAGAAAGTGGTGCTTATTTTTTCCATAAGCTCTGAATGCCAGTTTGTTCAGTGAATCCTGTAAAGTGCAGTCCATTTTAACTTTATACCTTGCAAAAAGAAATTATCTGTTTATATCAAATACATTTTGTAATATTTTATGCCGAATACCTTAAAGCAGCTGTCTGCTTATTTCCAAAAAGCTACAGGCTCTTGGTGAACTGGGTAAATGCATGTTGTTTTGCAAATCCAGTATGGTTATTTAACAGTTCCAGTGATACAATTATTTTTCTTCTGTATTACACAATGGAATGTCTACAGAAGGACTCGGCTGATAGCATATTTCCCTGAGGTCCTCTGCTCTGCCTGCCCACGTTTGCCTGCTTTATACACTCAATTTTTGCTGAGGACAAAGGTGAAGAGTGGATAGGAAAACAAGGATGACAGATGTTTGTCATTACTGTTTAATGCTCTACCAGACAGTTCTTGGGTACTAAGGTGGAGAGAGTGCTTTGAAAACAGAGTTCAGAACAGGTTTTTAATGCAAGTATTATTAAGTCAGTGGCTTTAAGTACAAGTATGTAGTGCTTAATTACAAAGTAGTGATTTAGTTGTAGCTATGAACGACAGGGAAAGGAGGCATGTTTCCCATGAAGCGTTCAATTGTTACACTTTAATCTAGGGAAAACATCCTGTCATAATTCTGTTCAGGTTCACCTTTTTCAAATAGGCTAAAGAGGACTCCAGTTTTATTACACTGGTGAGAGACTAGTCAAAAAACCCCAAATATATTCTGGCTTTTCTTTTTTTAACCTGACTCAAATCTTTTGCCCTTAATCTCTGTCTGATGTAGAAACACAGCTCTGAAGGCACAGAGGGACTGTTGTTTGGAGGACTGAGTGTGCACGGCTGGGAATCGGGACCTCCTGGACCTTCTACTTCTGCTGCTCAGTTGTTTCATTTTATTACTTTTGTTGAGTCCCTCAAGTTCTGACTCCTTTTTGTTTACGTAAAGTTGATGGTAATAGGTGGTGATGATGATGGGTGGTGATAGTAGTCGTTACTGTACTGGCTCATGAAATTTTTTTGCAAGACCCTGTTCTGTGAAGGACTGTTTTAGCACACAGACTACCTGATGTCGTCTCTGTATCTGTGAAAGTCCATACATCAAACCTGTGGTGCGATTCATTCTGGAATAGTAGTTTCAGTCCATGATAGCAAACAGGGTAAAGTAGAAAGAAATAAAATAATTAAAAGAAAATGATACTAATAGATGAAGGTAGACCAGAGTGTGTGGTGTTCTTCATCTAGAAGCCCTAAAGGAATGTACCAGGCTGAGTGACTGGGCATCAGATGCTAAGCAGAATAACCTTTGAATGAAATCTGTGTGAGAAAGCAGCCCTCTTGTCAACTCTCTTCTTAAAGGTTTTACTTAAAAACAGTCCAACTCTGCAGGAGCACGAAGGTTTCCATGAGGCTCCTGTTAGGGAACCAGTACTGTATCTAGAACAGAGATTAGGCACAGCCTCCATTCTGTATTCTGGAATTTAAGGTACGTGCTATAGAGGCTTTGCATTCATTTGTAAATATCTGTTCTGTTCCTGAGGTAATACAGGGTGTTTAATGAATTGGCTTTACAATGAAGGGGAAACAATATCGTATTGAATTTATTAATCTGAGAGTTATTCCAAGAAAGAATCCTAGCTTTGTACGAATGGTCTGCTAGGAAACAATTGTTATCCAGCTCACTTTGGGTATCGCCTCCATTAGCCAATACGTGCTTTTAAGATTCAATCTTTTGTGTACTGTTTTGTCCCTGCTTTAAAAGCGCTGTGGCATGTGTTCTTCCTGGTCTGTGCACTGTGCTTATCGAACACAGAGCTTCATTCTCTGTGATCATGACCCAGTTAATGTTGAGTTTACTAACTTGGTTAATAAGACTATAAATAATAATTCATAGTCGTCTTTTGTAGTTAGCGGTGGTAGCCTATTATAATTTTCCTTGGCAGCACATATGGTGGTGATAAACTAACTAATAAAAGTGCCACATGGAGCATAGGTCCGCTTTTATTTTTTTGTGACTGTTTCTTTCATCTGATACATAATTAATGTGCAAGGTTCAAAATATTTTTGTCTGTAATTTTGGCTTCTGCTGATGTTCAGCTGTAAATGTCATGTGAAGACAATTCTCTGACTTCATCAGCTACATTTTTTTCAATGACAGTTGTATAGAAACAGTAAGTGAGGTCAAAATGCTTTTAAAGAAATTTTGGATTCACTGTTTGAGTGTTATTACTAGTTCTTTTAACTGAGATTAAAAGTAACTGTAAATGCCATAATAACTCTTCTAGCCAAGCAAATGATTTTTTTTTCCCTTTCATTGGCTGTTCAGAAGTTCATGCTCTTTAGCTGGCTTTTAAGTCTAATCTTCACAAAGAATGAGATGCATCTTGCAGTCTTCTGCTTGTAAACTGGCTTTTCCAGGGTCCGCCTGCTCCAGTGGAGCTGCAACTGCAGCTCTCCTGCTGGTCTGAGAACTTTAATGGAACTGCAGGTTGACCTTAGACGAGGATGAGAAATGAGGCATCCACTTTGTATGCCCATTTATTCTCTCTCCTGTCATGGAAATATCACTTTGTAAGTGATATTGCTTTATATTAAAGAGATGTAACTTTCCCCCCAATCTTCATCTTGTAAATCTGATACTTTATGGTGTTGGAAGTGAAAATAGTTGACAGAGTACATTCTAGATCATGTTTGTAGAGTTTCAAATTTTAATCTTAATCAGATGATATCTGTATTATAACCAGCATGTTAATGCTAATTTTCTGATGCTGCTAGCCTATCACTTCTGTCCCCTTCCATAATTAAATAAATATACATTTCTTGAGTCAAACGTTGCACGTATGAAGCTTCTGTTAGGTAGTTTCAAAATTCTGATACTGTGGAGACAGCCTTACAGGTGCTGAAGCACCATATCAGAGGGAAATCTTCAGCTTCACTGAACATACTCCACTCATACTTGGTGCAGTGTCAGGAATTTAGTGAACAAACGCTGCCAGACTCTAACCTACTGCTGGCTGTTGCATTCCCAGTTACATCTGGCTGAATTTAGGTGAATCACTTGTTGTGAGATTGCTTCAATAATTTTTCAGCAAAGTTTCTTCTGAAGGAGAAAGTGCATTTCCAGATTTACAAGGAGGTGCTCCTGAACCTTGAGTGCTTTCACTTTTCTCCTTTTGATTCCAGGTGTTTGTCCTCCTTAATTTTGGTGCCTGGGCATAGGACCTTCTGCCTGGGAGCTTCTATCCAGCTGAATACCGCTGCTTAGAAAATCGTCCATTCCCTGAACGGTTGTCAGTGTGAACACTGTTCAGGATACTTAGTGAGCACGTATCTGTAGTGATGCAACAGGTTTAGAGAGTCATGAGAGCACTTCTTTTTTCCCCTCCCTATGAGTAACTAGAGAATACATGCTGGATTGCAGTGAGAGATAAGCATCAGGATTGCCATTATTGACTGCCGTGTTCTGATAGAAAACAGATCCCCGCCCATGCCACCACAGGTGAGCATCTTCATTGTATGATTTAGATTTCAATTTTGGAGTTAGAATTCCAGTAATGTTGATTAGATTTCTTAAATAGTCTCACAAGCTTGAAGTTGTTAACTTTTTCTTTTGTAATCGTGCTTCAAAATATACCATTCTTGACAACTGTAGCCCAAAAGAAGCTTCCTTAAAAAAATAATAATCTTGTCTTATAGGACATGTTCAATACCTTGATTTTATCAAGGCAGCACAATCTGCCCTATTATTCTTACAGCCATATTGGTGAGATATGGGATGGATCAATGGATGGATGATAAGTCACTGAAAAATGGGCTTGACTGCTGGATTTCAAGGGCTGTGATCAGTGGTTCAGTGTTCACTTGGTGACTCATTAGTGGTCGTGTGCATCAGGGCTGATAAACGGGGCAGTACTTTTTAGTAACCATGTGGAGAGCGGGGTGAAGTGCACTGTCAGGCAGCATGTGGATGATACGGAACTGGGGAAGGTTGTATGTATAGCAGAAGACAGGGCTGCTCTCCAAGAGGGACGTGGATAATTGGAAAAGTGGGTTCATAGAATCATGAAATGGTTCCAGTTGGAAGGGACCTCTGGAGATCCTCTGGTCCAACCCCTCTGCTCAAGCAGGGCCACCTAGAGGCAGCTGTCCAGGACTGTGTCCACATGGCTCCAAGGTGGGAGACTCCGTGAACTCCCTGGGCAACCTGTCCGAGTGCTCAGACACCTTCACAGTGAAGAAGTCTTTCCTGACATTCAGAGGGAACCTTCTGCATTTAAATTTGTGCCCACTGCCTCTGGTCCTGTCACTGGGCACCGCTGAAAAGAGCCTGGCTGCATCGTGTTTTCATCCTCCCTTCATGTATTTATATACATTGACAAGATCCCCCTAAACTTTCCCTTGCCTAGGCTGGACAGATCCTCCTCTCTCTGCTTTTCCTCATATGAGAGATACGCCAGTCCCTTGATCATCTTCATGGCCCTTTATTAGACTCTCCAGTGTGTCTCTCTTGTACTGGCTATGTTAATCAGTATTACTAAATAATAATAATAATAATAATAATATCATTCCCCCTCTGATTTCTTTAGAGTATATTGGGTATTTTAGAATAGAGGATTCTTCAGTGAATGCTTTGTCTTCAAACTGTTTAGCTGTAAAATTGTAGGTTGAGCTGGGCTTTTTTACTTATGGTCCCTTCTTTGACTCAGACCTGGTATATTAGCAGTTTATACTGCATTTATGTTAAAACACACGTAGGTATGATTGCTCTGTCCATTTTATAGAAAGATGCCTAAGGAAAAGATCTAAGTTATTGATGGAGAAGGGGATTGGATCTGAGTGACCTGAGGCGTAGGATTGTGCTGTCAGCCATGCAAACTTGTTAAAAGTCGTCCTTAAATGGTACAGTACACAGAGACAAAGCAGTATAAAGGAAAAAAAATTAGTATTAGGATTGTGAATCTGAAGGTTTATACATTTCTATACTTCATCAACAACAGCACTTTCCCTTCCTGGGGGTGGGGAGGGGGAAAATTAAAGTACCTGATGTGCTTTTTGGTTCTTTAGAGATCTTGAAAGATTTTTATTATTATTATTTTTTAAGGGTTACTATCTTAATAACAAAAGGCAATGTCACCGAATGATGACAAATTTAAAAATCTGTTTTTGTTTCCTTTGGCAATTTAATACTTGGTTGATAAATTACTTGATTCTTTATGTTGTTCAAATGCTTGTGGACACAACATTGACATAAGGAAAACTAAACTGAGAGCAATTTTATGCAGCTTTTTTTACTATACCCTTGAGCATTTTCTAAGTTTGCATTTAATCACCGAATCTTGGCCATGATATTTCTGACAGGTAATTTCCTTAATGCAGTTGACAGAGATGGATTACATGGAAGCCTATTGGATCCAGTGCTTTTGTGTGCAAGTGATAAGAGTAGATTAGGGTTATCTTGCTCTGAGTGCCTGGAAAGATACAGCCAGCTAATAATTCCCCTGGTAATATGGATGGTTTTGTGGGAGCAGAAATTCATGGGTAGATACTGGCCTGCAAAAGTGTTACCAGATATTATTGCACCTTGAGAACACCTGGGGTGATGCGTGTTTTTCTGTTACATGATACCAGAATCGTATGTTAGGCAAAGACAAATGTATTAAATATTTGGCAGATTGGAAAAATAATAAGACAAGAGGCAGGCAAATATCTCAGACATATTCATGGGATTTTAAAATAAAATTATTTTTGTCAAACCATGAACATTATTGTTATTTTGCAGGGAAATAACAAAAAAGTAGCGTTTAGCTTTTTAGCTGCTCTAGAGGTTCACGTAAGAAAATTGCTGTTGACTTGCTGCCTTATTGAAAGACCCTAAGCCTGAATATTCGTAACTAGGGTACTTCTGAAACAGGATTTAATGTTAAATAGCAGTGTATAAATAAGTTTTAGGTCTCAGTAATACTCTTTTGTAGTCAAGACTTTCTGAA
>NW_010411076.1:8983-19066 GCF_000710305.1 Buceros rhinoceros silvestris | reverse complement strand
AACCGCTGAGTAGAAAGTGTGTACAAAAGCTTGAGTGAAATAATTAAGAGGCATCAGTGTACTTTTATTTCCTTGCAGGATGGTTCATTTCAGTCATCTCCAAGGACATGGCAATTTGATAACTTCCTCAAACTTGCAGCTAGAGTAAGAAAATAAATTTGGTGGGCTAGTAGTTAACAATACTGTAGTCAAAGCATCTGTTAGCGGTCTTCTGTTTGGAAACAGAGTTACTGGAAGGATGAAGGTTGGAGAAGAGAGCGGGTGGTGTCCGTAAACCAGAGACTCCTGACACTCCGTTTGTAGTCAGTAGGGAGGAGAGATGCGCCTTCAGGAGGCAATTCAGAGAGAGAGTCTAATTTAATGGTCTGAGTCACGTCCTGTGGGATCCTCTTCAGTATCTCTCGACTGATTACCGAGAGGGCTAAAATGAGCAGCTGCCCTAAGCTGAAGTTAGCTTTTGTGACTGTGTTCTGGAATGGTGAGTCACAGCGATTCAAGATACAGAATGGTTTTCCAGGTTTTACAGCTTTCTAGGCAATAGAGCTTTGCTACACTGTCTGTGTAAACCGTTCAGAGGCTTTTTGGTGGGAACTGGGAGGGGGGATATGCACACTGGATTTCCTGGTGTCATGGCACTTAGCTTCTTTCCTAACTCATGGTGTAAAAACTGTTGTCATACGTTATTTCTGGTAAACGCAGCAGGTGGAAAAGACCATCCCTATATTGTAATTAAAAAGAAAAAAGAAAGAAAACCCATACAAACCCCAGGCTGCCAGAGAATATTTGTGTTTGGTATGGTGGGGAAGCTTTGTGTCCTTTGTGACCTGGAACATTCTTTACCTTACACCTTGGCCCAATAAAATATATTATCTATCTTCCTCTTGTTTTATTTTGAAAGAGGGGGAAAAATAAAGAAGTCATTTTATGCAGAGACTGTGACATGAAAAAGGATCATGTAGATGTTTAATATATCCTGTGATGAGTAATTTTGGTCAAGGTACATCAGAAAGCTAGTTTCCCCCACCTTCTTTCTAATAAGAATTTTAATCCATTGATGACAAAACCTCTAAAGTATTTCCTTGCTGCATTGTAATACACTGTGACGAATTATGTCTCAGGAGTTGTAAAATTTTCTCATAGCTTGTAATACCTCATTTAATGAATTGATCACACTGAAATGTAAAGATGAAGCAGCATTTATTTTGTATGTTATATTGCATATAATTTTTAGACTTGACATTTATAGCCATGGAAGCTGTTATTTTACATATCATTTTCAAACCGTATCAGCCTTAAACACATTTAAATTTAATAAGCAAGTAGATTAGATTTGCTTTTAAGCTAGGCATATCATTATAGTTTGTGTTCCCTTCAGTAGGGCACATGCTTACTATTAAATATAGTATTTAGTTGTCTTTTAAAACCTAAAAATAATTAAAGGGGATGTATTTACAGAAGTAATTGAATATAGAGCTGCTTTTGGGGATGTGGTTTTTGTAGACTTAGGAATTAAAGTAGGTTTTGTTTCTTAATAAAAATTGTCCTTGTTTAGAGTAAATGTTAATGTAGGAGCTGTATGTGTTTCAGTTATGAAATACCAGATCTGTCATAGTAACATATGGCCTGATCATCATCTCCTGCAGAAAAAAATCCATGGGAGGGGAGAGCTTATTTGGAAACTCTGCATGATTTACCAGGCAGATTTTCTGAGTTTGTGTTCCCTTCAGTAGGGCACATGCTTACTATTAAATATAGTATTTAGTTGTCTTTTAAAACCTAAAAATAATTAAAGGGGATGTATTTACAGAAGTAATTGAATATAGAGCTGCTTTTGGGGATGTGGTTTTTGTAGACTTAGGAATTAAAGTAGGTTTTGTTTCTTAATAAAAATTGTCCTTGTTTAGAGTAAATGTTAATGTAGGAGCTGTATGTGTTTCAGTTATGAAATACCAGATCTGTCATAGTAACATATGGCCTGATCATCATCTCCTGCAGAAAAAAATCCATGGGAGGGGAGAGCTTATTTGGAAACTCTGCATGATTTACCAGGCAGATTTTCTGATGCCTCATCTTTCTCATCAGAGAGCATTTGTAGCTGCCAAGGAGGTGGATTCTTACAGCCTTCTAACTGTTTAAATGCCTTACCATCCAGAGAAAATACGTTGTTAGTAGTGTGAAAAAAAGCTGCCCTTCTTTCTTGGATCCTGGTTTCTTTTCAGCACTAAAGAAACTTTACAGAGTATCACATAAGGGAATTCTGCTGTTGCTGTGATCTGTTTGTGATTCTTGCCTTGGAATCTTGGGGGGTGTGGAATCAGCTGAGAGAAGAGAAGTGAAAATCTGGACATTATGAAATCCCAGTGGACTTTTCTCTGGAGATGGTGTCACTGTTCCCAGTGTATCTGCTAAAAGACGATTACATTGTTGTACCTTGTTACTGTGGCATGAAATTAGACAGGATGCAAATCAGAGGCTTCTCACCTAAACTCAGAGGGAGGAATTGTTTCTCGCCATGTTTTTTCATTTCTTCTTAAAGATCAGTTTGGAAATGCGACACTGAGTTTTCCAGACTTTCCGAAGGTATTTTTCACTTTTTATCAAAATAAGACTGGTGCCTGTTTTGCAAAGTCCTTTCAACTAAAGCGGAAAACTTAAGTAGAAGACCTTGCCTTACAAATCTGTCTTTGAAGAATGTAGCTTTAAAATTACATTTTGAGGTGTTTGTTTGGGGTTTTTGTTGTGGTTTCTCCCCTTTCTGCTCTTAAATGCATTCCTTCCCGTTGTGTTCATGTTCGTAGAGCAGTTCTTTGGGTTGTGTGTAGTTTTTTGGCTTTCTGGTCTGTCTGCATTCACAGGCCTGCTCAGCAGACTAGTAGACCTGATCTTTCCAAATTCAAACCTCTTCCTGCATATTTGTCTAGGTAATTGTTTTATGCCCCCTGCAGGCCAGTATTTACTGGACTGGATTTGGAGTGCACCAGGCAAAGAAGCAGAAACGTCTGATCTGGTTCAAGTATAAGTTGCTGTGTAGTAGCTTCGTATAAAATGAACCCAAGCACTTTCTTATGATTTTTGTACAGTTGGTTAACAAAACAGAGATCAGCTGGATTGCACCAATACTAGTAAACTGTTATTTACTATTTTTATAACTCCTTGTGTTTAAACATAGGACTATCCACAGCGTAAAACCTAAGCTGTAATGAAAGCCGACTTCAGAGCCACATCAGAAGATGGCCCAGGTGGCTGCAGCAGGCTGAGGGTTCGTTAGCTGATAAGTTCTCAAGGAAGTACAAGACTCAGTAATCAGCAGGGTAGCATAGAAAAGGCATCAGAAGAATTAGTTCTTTGCCATGGGGTTTATAGCTGTTAGTTAAAAATTAGGTACATAGGTACTGTTCATCCTAATGCATATAAATCACTGTGGATTTCAACCTGTGCGTTTCACTAGATTACGAGACCTTTGAACTTTTGTTGATTTTTCTTCTAGTGTAGAAGATTGACAATGTACAGTGTCAGCAAAATATGTCGCGTAGTCATGAGGCGTAAATGAAGAGTTGAATAATTTGTGTCATGTCTTGCTCACAAGGCTAATTAAATGGAATGGCATTTAAGTTGATGGAACTACGGGGGTGACCACTGGCTAAAGAACTGTCTCCCAGGTTTTCTTGGTAAAATGATCATCAGTATTTTGTTAATTTCTCCCCTTGTAAGTGTGTGTTTTAAGATGCTTATTTTTTCTAGTACTGTGAGCAGGTATAACTTAATTACAAGGAATAGAAAATAAGTCTGAAACAAAATCATTTAAATAGGAAATCATGTTTGTGGAATCTAACATGTTGTATCTTTCATTTAAATACAACTTTTTCATTCTTTTATTCAAAGAAAATCTGCTGGACAGTGAAATTAGATTTAACATCAAAAAGTAGTAAATAAATAAATGTAGCCTTCATTTCTGGAGGTTTGTAGCACTGCATCTTTAAATTTACCTCAGCATTAAAGGAGCCATTTAAAAAGATAAGAGCTTAATCCAGACATCAGTGATGATGATTTCCTTCAATATGATAATAAATATACTGAAGTACCCTTTTATCTTGAATAATTCAGGATTCATTGAGCATTTAAAGGTTTTCCTGTTCTGTCATTTAAGGAGTCTGATAGCAATTTGTTAAAAATAATGTGAGACATGTCTTGACAATAGACAAAAAAAATTGTGCAATATGTCAGGCATGCTGTTTCAGAATGGGAGGCGGTGCTCTCTGCAGCACTTGCATAAAGGTTTAAAGGTTTTCACCTTACTTGCTTACCTTCTGCAAAACTGTAACCATTAGGATGGCTTCCCATAAATTATCTGGAGGGCATCCCTGTAAATCAGTTTCATAAGAAACTCCTCAACCCTCGCCTTGAAGTTGTGTATAAGAAGCCTACAGAGGAAGTTTTGTACAAAAGTAAATGATTGCTATGATCATGAGGAAAAAAGAAATCAGAATAACTATTGAACAATAAAGTACTTATTTCTCAGCTTGTACCATTGTGATTTTCCAGAAGGTATGCACTTGTGTTTGTGATGCAGTTAAGAGAGTGGATACTGATTTTAAGCTAATTATAACACGTTGTTATTCAGTTTCCCCTTAAACGTGAAGGACGGGATATATTTCTTCGTAGCTGGAACATTTTTTTGGTTATTTTTGCCCTGAAGGATACAGTTCTTGAGCTGAACGTTACTTCTTACAGTCCAAACGTTCTCAAGCAAGTTACTTCATTACGTTTTATTTTATTAGTCTTGAGCGTATTCAGTTCTGTTGAGAGACCACTGTGGGCATGAACTGTGAAAATAGAAGTGCTTACTGTGATCTGAGAGCAGGCTCTGGACTGAGATCTCACACTGCGAAGAAAAAACAAATACATGGCTGCAATGAAATGACATAAATATGCCTCTTCAGTGATTACGATGTTAACTAAAAGTAGTTAAAGATGATGTGGTGGACTTCCTTTAAGAACTCCCCAAACCCCGGTCCCGTTGCTGACCAGTGACCAGTGCACTGTGTGCCTGCCAAGCCACATGCTGTTGTTTGAAGCCGCAGGTTAGTGCGCAGTCACTTCTGAGACTTCAAGGTGGTAGCTTCAGTTTGGGGGGCTTGGTTAGAAATCTTCTCACCCTTCTAGGTTTTCTGTTTGTGAGAAATACTTTTTTGCGGTAGGTGAGCAGAGAGCTAACCATCGGATCAGAATTATGCACTGCACTACCCCAAGTTGCTACTGGTTGTCGTGGAAACATTTTTAAATGGTGGTGGTTGTGGCTTGACATGAGAACATTTTCTGTTAAGTGAAGGCTTTTCTGAAATAGTAATGTGGAGTGTTTTAAGTGGACCTTTTGTACTTGATAAACCATTTAGCAGGCTGTAGTTAATATTACTTTGTCCTCCCTTCAAGAGAGTGCACCGTGCTGTGTATTTACAGTTCCATGCTGATAGAATGGTCTTCCTGGAAAAGAGTTAATCCATTCTTAAGAGTCAAACTTTCTAAAAATAAATTTGCTAATAGTGCTTTAAATAGTATTTGTTGAAGTTGTTTCACTTTATCCTTTCAAAGTTCTGTGGCAGATGGGTTAAATTTGCTTCAGCTTTTTTATTTATTTAGTGGAGTTATGATTTTAGTTCTCATTTGCCTTTAAAGCTGAGCATCTTTACAGTGGGACTTTCTTGGTTTGAGTGACTGAAAATAAATGCGTTTACAATAGCTTATGTTTGGTGGGGAGGCAGTGGTAAAAATGGCTTAACTGAAAAGCTGGGAATGGAACATCTCTCTGTCAGTCATGTGTTAACATACTTTGTTACTGGCTTATTGTATGTGAGATGAAGCAATGTGACGCTGTCTCATCCCACTCTTAGATAAGCTTTCAAAGGTGATCTCCAAATCATGCTGCAACAGAGCAAGGATTTGCTGAGAGCGACAAACACATGCCCGCTACATTTCTCGTATGCTTTTCAATAACTGAATTCCAAGGCTCCTGACAGAAAGGAAATGTCTTAGAAAACTCTCAATAGCACACTTCAGTACAGCAGAATACACCGAGTGAAAAGCAGAGCTGGTTTTGCAAGTCGGGATTTATAAACTTTAATAATGCGCTTATTGGGAAGAAATGGAAATTCACTTTAGAGTGTTTGGAGAAATCATTTTGACGGGTAATACTGAGTCATTTCTTTTTGCTATTGCTCTGCTTCATTGATAGTTCACACGGCTTGATGGCCTTTTGGAGCCAATTTAGCCCTTTGTGCCTCTTCATAATCTCATCTTTCATCCCTCTGGTTTCAGAGGCTTTATGGAAATGTGTATGTGCTTTAGCACAGCTGATAACCATGTCTTAGATGACCCCATCAATCTTAATGACATTTTATACTAATCAGCAAAAGGTTCACAATTTATTTCTCTTTTTAGCTGCTTCTTTACCTTCTCTTATCTATCCATCCATCTTTAAAAAAAAATCAAACAGTGCTTTGGCCTTGTCATGCTGAACTCAGTCTTCTACAAACTGACCGAGTATTTTTGAACCGTGTGCAGTTTTGCCTCTTTATGGTCACTCAGCTGGTTTTCTTGTAGTTACTCTTTGCTTTGTTCCTACTATTGCCCTACACAAGATTGATACATGAGAGGTTG
Source organism: Buceros rhinoceros silvestris (assembly GCF_000710305.1). Taxonomy (NCBI): domain Eukaryota; kingdom Metazoa; phylum Chordata; class Aves; order Bucerotiformes; family Bucerotidae; genus Buceros; species Buceros rhinoceros. The sequence goes on along the minus strand of NW_010411076.1, from coordinate 12,412 downwards.
CACTGTGGCTACCTTATAGATCTATAAAGTTGCAGGACACTCAGAAATTAGAGAAACCGACTTGAAACCACAGCTTTTAACATCACCTTTCTTGGAGTTAGATGGAAGATCTTCAGGAAACAAGTATATGACATAAGAGAAACTTTGCAACAATTTTTATACTTGTGGGGAAGTACAGACATTGTCTTAAGCTGTGATTGGTGTATAATTATTAATGACTGCTTTCGGGTTTTTTGTTTCGCCTTTACCAATGTGAATTTTGGATTTTGCAACAATGACTGGCTTTCCCAATTTGAGCAACTGTACTTTGAGTTTTTCTCACATTAACTTTATTTTGAAACACTGCAATGGATACTTCTATTGAGCAGTAAGAGTTAATCTTTTCAACTGCGAGGTCAGTTTAGGATCAGGAAAAACATTCTAATGGAAGAGCAACTGAAAACTGGACAAAGTTGCTGTTGAAAGGCGGTGAAATCTGTAGTACTAAAACTGTACTAGAGAGCTTAGACCAAAGTTGTAGGTAGAGCTCGTCCTGGGAGCTGGGGAAGAGAAAGGCACTGAGGAGTGAGAGTGGTAACCAGACGGGCTGCTGAGATGGGCTGTATTTCTTTGTTATTTGCTTACCCAACTCTTACGCATTGAAGACATTGATTTTTAAGTGCTCTTGAGAAAGCGGTTTGTCTATTGCTAACACATCTTGGAGTAAATAAAAACGACTGGAAGAGATGTCTTTTCAGTTATAGTAGCAGTTATTTGCTTTATTAGTTTTTTTTTCTGATTCAGAAACTAAAAGGTAAAAACTTATTTAGAGATCTGGTTATTTAATACAGTACATTAATTTATTAATAACAGTTGAAGCAGGAACCAGAATCAGAAGCCCAGCTTGGAAGCACCGTGGCAGAGGCATGAACTGTTTAATCCCTAGGGAACACTTGCGGACAGTCTTTATTCATTTAGCTCTTCGCGTTGGCTCATTCCCCAAATCCAGAGCACTTTGTTCTCTTTTCCTGCAATCTGGAAATAAAATTGTATGAATGTAGTTGAGGAGGGGACGTGGCATAGTACAACAGGGACAACTTAGTGCACCTGCGTCCAAATACAGGGTATTGCTCTAGGCTTTTAGATCTGTGGGAGCTTAACAGACTATGCCAGCTACATCGCAGTGATGTGCCATTGAAGACATCGTTTGGTAGGAAAACAGGAGTGGAGGTGAGAGAGGGGATTGTTCAAATTTAGATGTGTCATTTTAGTGCAACAATTTAAATGCACTAGAAGTAACTTTCTTTCCATAGTGCTGATGACTAGGTAGCACTTTTCTTTCACATAGATTGGACAGGATGTATATAACTGTCTAAACTTTTTGTGCCTCCATAGGAAGGAAAATTGCATAGGCGTGTTGTGCATGAATGACATGAATCTGAATGACCGCATGTGTAACACTGAGGCTTTGCTTTCGCTCAGCCTTGGTGACCAGATAGATCTGCAGCTACATGCTAACTGTGATTCCAGCCCGCTGCTCGCGGACACGGTTAATGTGAACAAGCTTTGAATCGTCTCCAGTCCGTACAGCACCACAGCTCAGACTAGCTCTGACTCTGTTCTGCGTCTCTGTGTCCCTAATGCCCACAGTCCAGTTCCCAGGTGATACATATTTACCGAGGAACATAAATGTGCTAACAGAGGTTTCATCAGCTGAAGCAACAAAAATGTAACCACAGCCAACACCTAGACATCAGAACTAGACAAACTAAGGTCACAATGTTTTGACATTGAGAGAAATTAAGCATCGTTGCAACTTTCTGGAAAGTAACTGCTGGCTTTCTGAGAATTTAGGGGTATTGCTTTTCCCAAAGAATGTGCTCTATTTTGAACAAGAGCCAACTCAGAAATATGTTGTGTTTTGTATTATATGTGAAACCAGAGGATTGTTTTGGTCTTACAAGCCCTGAAGTACACAGTTGTGGATGTTTAGTGCATTTATATGTTACTGAAAAAACTTGTTGATAGTAGGTGGGAATAGGTAAGCCGTATTGAATTCCTTTTTTTTTTTTAAGGATTTTTTTGTTTAAGTTGGGATAGAACATAAGGAGATGAAGTCTAACTGTGGAATTGGAGAGTGTAGAAAGGCAGTAACTGCATGAGAATACTTATGTGCCAGCTGCTGAACATAAAACATTCTTCACTGAAGTATAAAATTCGACAGGGAAGTGTGGCTGCTTGAAAGAACATTTTATCTGTGTGACAGAGAAAAAATTATCTATCAGCCACCTTTGGTATATAAGCTTTCAGTTTTGATGAATTCTGGCTAAAATGACCATAAATCTATTCTTTAAAGAGTTTCTCTTCTCTCTCTCACACTTGCTTTTCATTAAGCATGCAATTTTTCTAAAACTTCCATGTACTGCTTTTTACATCTTCTAATTAATACCAACAAAGTCAAATTTCCAACAAGTTGTACAGCCCCATTACTTAATTCAAAGTCAGTATTTTATGCAGAAATAACAAATAAGAGCTGCACAGGAAATTCAAGGGGAATAGCTAACACGATAAATACACTCTTGATATGTCAAGTGTTTAATGATAGAAGCAAGTGCCTCATTTTAAGACCCATTTTCAAAACTTGTTCCTAAAATGATTGCTGCAGCCAGATACCACAGTTCTGTAGAGAAAATGCAGTGTGCAGTTTTTTCCAGGATATTTCTTCCTGTTTCAGCTATAGAATAGTAAATGTGGCTGTTCAATTGTGTCCTTATAGTCCAAGTTTAATTTTTGTGTATCTTTGCAAAACTACTTCCCGATGATGGTAAGGAGTAATAGTGTAGAAGATGTTTCATGGTGCATCCCTGTCATAGCTTTTCCAGGCTGAAAGCAAGAAATAAGAGCTGAATAAGCATTAATTTTAGGTGTAGGTTTTATATAAGTCAGAGCAAAGGAATATGGTGTTTATAAATGACTTTGGAACTTACAAAGGAGAGGGACTTAACGAGACAAGAAGGGAAGAAGCAATGCCTAGAGTGAAGGTTGTTTGGAATGGAGGAGACCTTAGACCTGCCCAGCAGTGAAGTATCTGTCAGATTATGGCAGGGATATAAGCAGAGCTGCAGCACTGAGCAGGAGTCTAAGAGTGGTGTCTTGAGTCCAAGGGAGAAGAGAAGAAGGAATCTGAGAGGACTGACTTGAAGAATTGATGCCAGGAATGGACTCTGAGTTCGCGACAGTTTATGGGTATGGGAGAATTTAGTTAAAACTTGATGGAAGAGTAGGAAGGGGAGCAAAAGATTAAGAGAAACTGAGTGACAAGGCAGCAATGACATCAGGGAGCTAGTGATGCTGGGAGAGTGCTGTTAACAAGAAGGAGAAAATGGAGAATGAGAAAGCCTAAGTACAAAACCACTTAATCTGCTAGGCTACACCATTAATTCTTACAAG
>NW_010411076.1:0-8903 GCF_000710305.1 Buceros rhinoceros silvestris | reverse complement strand
CAGGGGGGGGGGGGGGGAGTGGGGGGTGTTGTTTGTAGTATTTCTGGGGAGACTTCAGTATGGAAAGTGGTACCTGAAGAACTTGATTTATTAGAAGTAAGAATATATAGTGGTTTGGGAGTGTGCTGTTGGTCCAGCTGTGGGGCCCTGTAGGTGCATGGGAAGATGGAGTCTCTGTACTGCAAATTTCTAACCTAAGAGAAATAACATTCTATTCTAATAGATACTGGGATAGTAGAGGAGGAAAACAGAAACAAAACTGGCAAAAGAGAGATGTTCTAAGGCTCAACGTGATGTCTGGAGTCAAACAGGCAAGGCAACTGGGCACCTGTTGGCCTTCCACACCTGTCTCACTGGGTGGTCGGTCTCCTGACACGCAGGCAGCTTTCTCCATTGGTGGCAAGAGCGTTTGACAGGGCATAGACATGTTTGTTCGAGGTTTGTGAACTCCCCGTAAGGTGCGTGGTCCCCTAGAGCGAACGTCCCTCTCTTCCCATTCTTGTTATTGCCCTGGCTAGAACCATTTGAAGGATGAATGCTTTTGACATACAGATCAATTTAATTTTTGTTGATTGGTTTGGGTTTAAAGCCTGTTATAGGAAACATTTTTTGATATATTTTTCCCTATTTATTTTACTTGGTCTCACTGCAAAGAAGTAGTTTAAGGATATATCACAAATAACTGGTAGGAAAAGAAGTGTAGAAGAGAAGTGGCTACATCTTAGCGTGGAACGTAAATTCAGTTGTTTGTGGGAAATTTTTGTGTTTTATTTTTTGGTTTGGATTTGTTCTGTTTTGTTTTTTAAAATCTTTCCAATACAGGTATTAGCAATGTGAATCTTTTTATCAGTCAGAAGCGGTCTGAGGTGGGCAAGAATCACTGCGTCTGTGATTTTTGTCTGTAGCATTTACAGCCTCAGTGACAACTTGAAAACTTCTCTGGTGGTGATTTCCAACACTGTAAGAGGTAATTCCAAGAATGTAAGATGGGAACTTGTTAATACATTTCATTTATAGCTTGTAATGCTGAGCATCTCTTAAATGGTGGTTAGTGTTTCAGAATTTCCACAAAGAAGTGAAGTGGGTTATTGCAGACCTTCTTTGTTACTTAAGGCTTCATCTCCAGGCAGTCTCCTGAGTGTAGTTAAATTCTGTGTGCTGTATCTGATGTCACTGACATCTGACAAGAATGAAGATGTGAAGGACAGAAAAGTTTTTCTTCCCATTTTGAATTTTTTGTTTGTTTTGGTTTTACATGGAAACCCCAGACATTCTTTTTATTACTATTGTTACTTCTCTCTTTTTTTTTTTTTTTTTTTTTTTTTTGAGACAGAGAGAAAAAACCTCAAAATAGGAGGGAGAAAAGCTAGGTGTCAGCGTTTTACCAGCCTTTGTGTTTAGTAAACAAGAACAAGCTGAAGGCATTCAGCAGGGTTTCATGTGGATGGTGTCTGGCTTTGTTGTGGAAGTGGTAGTTTTATCTTTAGGTCAAAAAAGTGGTATTTAGTGAGCTATCAAGCAGTGAGTAATTTCTATACACTTGCTGGGATGAGATCAGTAAATTATCTGAAAATGGTCTTAGGAGCAAACCCATTTTCGCTGGACTAGAGGTCCTTCTCTGATTGCGTCCTGTGAAGTTATAGTGTTTCCAGATCCATTATCTGTGCGTTATATGGAGATTTATTTACTTTCCACAGCAAAGTTAAATCTTGTTTATGGCAGTAAGCGCTTGCTTTAGATGGTATCTGAAAGGGACAAGGAGGAAAAAAGCTGCTTTTTGAAATAAATCCTGTATTCTGACCACTGCTAGCCTTCATTACCCACTTTTTATAAACTGGAGGTTGCTGGCTTTCTGTCAGCCTCATTGCAAAGCTTTGTTAACACACCGCTACGAAAATGAAAGTTTCATACACATTGACATAATTAATGAAGAGGCAGGCAGCATGCTCTACCAATTAACACCACAGGGAAAAGTAAAATTGGCTTCCTTTTGGCGTGTTGTGCCAAAGTTAAGAACTGTAACACGCAGCAAATAAATAGAGATCCTTTTAATGAGCTGCAAGATCGAGCTGAATAATTCTGAAAGGATGTTGTGTAAACATTGCCAACTATTTAGAGTGTTAAGAGTAATTGATGAGCTTAGTGGAAACTTGTTGGGGTTTTTTGGGGGGGAGCCTGTCAAAGAAGGGAAATAGTGCTCCTTAATAAATAAATTCTATTTTCAGTGCATCTGTTAGCTGTGTTAAAGAATATAACAAGCACTTGAGAACAAATATGAAAAGAAGGAAGCAGTTTATACTGCCTGCTACTTAAACAAGTATGTCAGAACTCATTTTTTCCACTGAATATTTCTGTATTTAGTATTTCTCATAATGAAAACTTGACTAATTGTTCTCTAACGCTGGTTCTCAACAGTCCATCTGGCAACATAAGACACCACTCAACCTTGATTTTTTCCAACTGCCCCATGAGTCCTAGTATTAGCAATAACAAGGGGAGTAAAGAGGTGAAGTTTCTCCGAGATTTGTGTGTGAAGCATTCTGTTTATCTTGAGACACATTGTAGGAAATTCAGAGCACTTCAGCTTAAAGTGCTTCTCCAAAATATTTCAATTAAACAGAATTGTCCTAAAAGCTGTATTAATAAGATTGAGTTTTCAAAACATATCAAAATCCAAACCTGTAGTGGCTGTTTATTGGGGAAAAACATGAATGGGCCTGATTCCGAGCCTGTATCACTTAGCTAGGAGTGGGACAGAGTATATATATAATACAGAAATGTACTTTAGACTGTTCAGGAGCACCACAAACTTAATCTGTCTTTTATAAGCAACGTCCTTTCACCTCCTTCACTTTCTGTGGCTTCTAAATAAGTTGAATCTCGGCAATAGTCAGTTTTTACCATTTTATTTTAGCCCAAGTATTGTATTGGACCAGATACAGCTTCATGTTGTACATAAGCAAATCCCCCAGACTGGTGATGTATGAGCATCTGCACCTTGGCATCTTAAATCTTCAAATACAGCAAAATCATAATTAGGGAAGCAAAACATGGTAAAGCTGAAAGTAACAATTAGAAGCACATAAAGACTGTTCTGGTCAACTGACCGCCTAAACGGTCATGTCTGCTGTTAGAGTAAACTCCACAACAGGGAATTACACATCCCTTCGCTTGGTACATTAAAGGTGATAGCAGAAGCATCCAATAACTGTACAGCTGAGAATGTTAATATGCAAAGAGAACTGCAGATAATTGGTTTTGATTGGGCTGAAGTCCTTCTGCTGAATGTTTAGAAACGCATATTGTGGAGCGGTTAGTTAACTTCTATTTCCAATAGGAAGGTTAAAAGACATAAGGTCAGAGCATTATGAGTCAAAAATTATGTTGAACTTCCAGAATTTATTTGTTTTGAAAATAAGAATGTTAATGAAAAAACATTAGTCTCTCCTGTTTAAATATCTCACTAAATCTTGAGTCTTCATCTGCTGGACAACTCAATTTCTTCTACCTAATCACTTGTCTAGTGAAGGAAGATGTATTTCTGAATTTTTGTATTCTTTCAGTAATTTTTATTTCTGTGTCATTTCTTTATGAAGTAGTCAGCCTTATTTCAAACCTGTAATCAACGTTTTTCATTGTTTTACTGCTTCAGCTCTGCATCTCTTACTTTGGTTTTGTCTTTAGCCCCTCACATACTCTCTATCCATTCTTGTGTATTCTCCTTGCACATCTTTGTATTGTCCAATCTTTTTGTAACCTGGATTTAATCTTAACCTCCCATGAACTAGTGAAATGCCTTCTTCTCCTCTGCCCTCTAGATTTTAGTTACTCTATTTTTTCCCCTTTAACAATTGTCCTGCTTATGTCCTTCAAAATGTTTAATGGACTCTGTTTTGTCCTTAATGATGGGCCAAGTCTCTGTTGTGGTGGTGTTCAAGACTTCCTGGCTGTTCCCGGTGAAGCTGATGGCTGTCATCCTTTCTTCCCAGCCAGCTGGCTGTGACTCTTGTCTCCACTCTGGCTGTTGCTACCACTAGCACAACAGTGTCTCTTCTTTCCTAGGTGTCTGAATATTCTGATTCCTCTCTTTTGGTATCATGTACTCTCTGCCTTTCTGCCATTCTTTCCATGGCCCTACTGCCTTCTGCTGCAGCCCAGCAGAATAACTGCTACAAGGTCTATAAACCACAAAGAGTTCTAGCAGGCATGACGAGTGTGGAGTGTGGTAGGAGAGAGGGAAAGGACAAAAGCCTTCATAAGGATTTATAAGAGGAAAATACTTTATTTGCTTATTTTTGTGAGGTTTCTGTTTATAATTTTGTCTCCTATAATTGACTTCTGCTTCAGAAAACCTTTTACTCTCTTCAATGCTTTATTTTTCCCATATTTTGTAAAGAGACAATACTATTTACGTGAGTTAATTAATTTATTTGTCTTCAGGTTATATGAAGTTCCTTTGCTGAAACTGGCCAAGGAAAAAATTTTATTAATAAGTAATTAACTGTTGTCAGTAAAGCTTAAAGTACCACAACTGATCGTCAGTTCTGTGAAAGAAAACCGGAGTGATGTGGAGATCTTTAATGCTGAAATTCTCCCCGTGTTCTCGTCTTGCGTAGCAAGTGTGTTTCTGGACACCCATATGTCCAGTAGGTAGAAAGAGAGAAGGTTCTGAGACAGGAGATGGAAGAAGTACAAAATAGCTTCTATTGGATGAAAGCTTAACTAAATTAGGATTCTTGAGCTTGAAGTATGGCAGCTAAGTGAAAAGGAAGGCCTACGCAGCCAGCGGTGCTTCAAGGATGGACTGGTTTTGCAGTGCAAGAATGAGTACGCAGTGATGTTGTAAGTCGGCAAGTTCAGCGTTAGCAAAACAAAATCCTTTTTTGACGTGGATCCTAACTGCAGAACTTGGAATGTATCTGGGCTCAGAGAGGGTGGATTGGGCGGTGACTGGTACAGTCGGGGATCTGTGTACAAGCTCTAGCTCAGGAGGCTCAGAAGCCACTGACTGCAGGATACTACTTGGAGGACATGGGCTGTCTTTCACATAGCACTTCCGACGTTCATGTCCCTAACGGTTTGCTGCTATGGTTCCCGACCACGGGACCCTTTTTGCTTAGGCAGTATGGTAATTCCTAGGTATTAAAATACATACCAGATAGATGTTGTTGTTACAAATCTGTCCTAATCAATAAGGGCCAATAAAACAATTGTAAAGTTCAATATCCAATGAAAGAACCTCTGTGTATTTTACATTTGTATGCCAGGTTTCTGCAAATAAAGATGAGGTACTTGGGGTGGACAGGTTAGAGCTTATTAATTACTTAGCTTTGTACATATAAGCAATATATATGCCAGCTCCAATCACTAATAAACCCGTCAGCTTTCAGGGTTTTCCTGTTCATTTCTACTGAACTGTTAGTGTATGTGACAGGCCGTGGTTCTGTCAGAACGAATTGTCCCCCTTGAAAAGCTGGCAGCGCACAGAAGTGACAACTTAATGGAAGCTAAAGCACTCTAATGGCAGTGCCTGGTGAAAGCCAGGGAAAGTCATCCGCAGCGTTTGCCCCGGCTCTTGAAAGTGTCTCTTTGCATTTCTGGTTGCGTGCAAGATATTAGAGCTTTACTAGAGTCACATTTACAGGTATTATTAAATGAAATACGATTCAGTAAAACACTTGTTTGTTGATAGACGTTACTCCACCGAGATCAGCCCGCCTGACGTTGTGATTGTGTTGCGTGTGCTCCGAAGTACTGCGGTATGGCTCACTTCAAATGTGTAATTTTAGCTGTCACATAAACTCATTTCAAATCATAAAATGAACAGAAATGTAAACATTTTATCCTCCCGTTCACTTGAGCGCATAAGGATTTTTGTTTAGATACGAATGGCATATGTGTTTAATTGAATGGATGAAAACATAATGCACTTATTTATGTGTACTTGTTTACAGGTGATCGATATATAGATTATTTCTAGTGCCTTTTATTAGGACTATGAATAAAAAGTCGTGTTGAGCCGATGGATAAAATTATCATCCCAAGATGTTGTTCTAATCTATTTTTAGATGACATTGGTGCATGCTAACATATTTATTTATAAATAAATAAAGCCACTCATTTGCATACATTGCATTTGTGAACTGTTATAAATACTCAGTGAGTACATTTAAATATTTTAATTTTAATATTTTATTAACTTCTTTTATATTAAACTGTGGATATTCCATTTAGATTATTGCTTTCTTACAAGGGTTACATGCAAATAATTGCCTTTTTTCTGGTGTTCGTGATGTGATGGTGGCTTTTGGGCAAAACCAGAATAGCGATGGCTTTCAGTAGAATAGGATTCTTCATCTTTTAATAAAAAGCACGTATGTTTTTTACAGAGTGTAATTAGCAAGGTAGTTTTTTTTAAATAATGTGATGCCTCCTGTATCGTTACTAAGAGTTTGTAAACTTCATCACTACTATACAATTGATCCAAGTTGACAGAGAGCAAGAGAGAGCAGACCACAGTGGACTTCAGAATTAAAAGAGAAAGCCAAACGCCTGGTTCAGTTAAAAACAAACAACCACAACCAAACCAAAACAAGCAAAATCTTTTCTGTATGGTTGTTCTCATGATGATTTGCTTTACGGTTGGGTCTTGTAACAATTATTTTGTGGAGAAAAGGTGAATGACAGAAACAGACGCTATTTCCTCACTGTTGTTCTGAACACCAGTCTGTTTTATTTCCTCTGCTCCCTTTTTTCAGCCATCTTAGGAGGCGTGCACTGGCCCCGTGAAGCTCTGCATTCCCTATTGAATGATCGGATATTTGGGCTGGCTGCACACTCTTAACTGCCCAATGATACCAATGCACTAAAAATGAAGTTCTGAAACTTTTCTTAAATTGCTGACGTCTCATTTCTGAAGTTTACCTTGAAGAACTCTGCGGGCACAGAAGATAGCTGAGTTATCATTCCTTCTTTTGTCAGCACCAGAATCCATCGGTGAAGTTGCTGATAAAGACATTCCTCCTAGCTTTATTGAGGATAATTATGCTAAATTATGTGCTTGTATCTTATGAAAGTTTGTGCTTCACAACGCAGTTGGAGCTATGCACCGAAGAGTCCAGTGCTACGATTTATGGTTCTGAAGCAGGAAACACACATCAGTATTGTCATGTGGTATTTTGCATCCTCGTCCATACCGAAATGTTTGCAAACGGTGGCGTATTGAAAGGACATTCTTGCTCGATTCACAGTTGTCAGTGGGATTGTGAAGTAGTAGGATCCATTGATGTAACTAACCAAGTCTAAAGGCAAGAAGAGACAAATGTAGCATTGAAGGAATTTCAGAATTGGAGAAGGTCAATAGAGTAAGGAGAAGAGAGAGGGATAGCAGAACATAAAGGAGAAAAAAAGTGGGGAGCTTACAGAAGTCTACAATATAGATAGATACCAAGAAAGGAAATCAAAAAAGACAGATCCCGTGTGAGGTGCCACGAGTAGATCCTGCTGTCACAGAATGCCTTGAACTGCACCGAATGCCTATAAATCAAATACATTGTCTTCATACCGCAGAGAAGTTCGAATTCCCTTTAAAAGGCTAAAAGATTCCTCCTTGTGAAAGAGTCACTGCCTTTTTGTAAGGTGACATACCCTATCTGCTTTGTCTTCTCTAAATTGATAATTCAGCTTAGATGAATAAACAAAAAATGTTGTTTATCTTTTTATAATCTTCCCAATCTTTTTTTTCATCTTGAGTGGTCATTCAGAATTTCTCAAGGCGTGTTCTTCTTTCAGGAGGAGATGAATGGCAGATGGAGACATTTGCCTCTCTGACCCTCTAGTGTTTATTAACAAAAAAAGGTATAGGGTCATATTTTGCTGAAAACAAGAGGAATCAAAACTTACAAAAGGGTAATTTTGTTGTTCACAGATAGTAGCTCCTTGTAGGCAAGCCTCAGCCCACAACCCCGCGGCATCTTCCCCACAAACAGGAGGAAGTTCTTTCGGGTTCAGCTGTAAGAGTGCATAAGCGCTAGTGGCCTTTTACCTCATCTGACAGGCTTTCTTCATAGGAGAGACTCGTAGTTTCAAGCACTTCATTTTACACAGGACATGATCATTAGACCCCAGAACAGAGCTGGTGACAGAGCAGGACAATATTTCGAGCGATGGCAGTGAGTTTGTTGCACTTTCGCTGACGGCAGGTCACCTTATGTAAGGAAGAGCTGGTCCAATAAAACAGTCCCCCCCTTGTTTTGTGCACACTGATCTTTTTGAAGAGGTCTTGTACAGTGGAGAAATTTCGTTACAGAGGAGACTTTTTGACAGCTGCCTTTGCTTTGAGATGATCAGGTCCTCCACACTGAGCAAGATATGCTCATCATTGCTAAATTATTGAGAACGGATTTTTCATCAGGTGAGGATTTCATCTCCCAGTCTGATGGATGTCTCCCATGGTACGTGGGGAGTACCTAGCCTCTTGAAGAGCCAGAGTTCAAAAGCTGTGATTTGCCACTTTTATTTGACAGTTGCTTGAAATACTCAGTTTCCTCCTCCTTTTAGTACTTCTTTTGACTGAATTGGTAGTATTAGAGAAAATACAGGTTGAATATAACTTTCTTTTCTCCTAAACTTAACCGGACTTAATTGTGAATTTACAGAATTTTATGTATATATAGACATATACATCTTTCTTTGTATACATGCGTACATGTATTATTTTTTTCCTTTTTAAACTAACGGACAATTCACTTCATTGATAAGTATTATGTTGTCAGCTGAAAATTAATTTCCCCGTTTTAATGGTATTTTGTTTTAATTTCTTTTGACTAACTAAGGGTAGCAAATCGCAATCTTCACTACTTACGTTTCCAGAAAGCTACTGATTTATGTAAGGGTTTGGTGGG